>NW_028259209.1:0-178922 GCF_977971745.1 Zootermopsis nevadensis | reverse complement strand
ATCGGAATAAAAAAACAGAAGCATGGAACAGCATCGCGGAAGAAATGGGATCACCACGAAACATCATCGACGCGAAAATGCACAACATTCGCTCACAGTTTATGCGCGAAAGAAAGAAAATTCAAAATTCTATGAAGAGTGGCGCGGGAGCTGTTGAAGCGTATGTTCCAGCTTGGTTTGCCTACCTGCATTTATTTATTTTGAATAATGTGGACCCTGGCGATTCATCAGACACTTTAAGCCAACACAGCCAATGTTCGGGTGGAATAAATATAAATAAATAAATGTATACATCAGAGATGTATAGGAATCCCCAGAAGCCAAAATCTAAAGATTATGGCTAATCTTGTCTCTGGTTTCACTGAATCTCGAAATTTTGTGTTAGTCTTCGCAATTGAACTCCCAACCATTTGCAACAGTACCTCGAAATCAGTTGTCGTTATTCTGGTGAAGTTGCAAAATGATCCGTCTGACATCTGTAGGTTTGAGAGTACACAACGTGTAACCCTTTCTTCTAAAAACTTTCTTACCCACACTCTTTTTTTGAGCTTCGATTTTTTTTCAACTAAATGCACAGGTCAACAGCACCTCCTCTTCCGACATCTTCACATACAATGTGGACGGATGTATCGGTGTCTCATGTCGCTGCGAAATGCCCCCCGATACAAGTCGCTCAACTTGTATCGCAACATGTGCCCTAGTGCGTACAGGCCTTAATGTTCTCTCTAGATACCACACGTTATCAATACAAGAATGTTTCATGGCAGTGCTGGGCTGAATTCTGGAACAAGTGCGGATGAGAGTCCATCCACAGTTAAACAAGTGCAGACAAAACGGCTTTCGCAATGAATAATGCAGAAACAGATTTTTATGTTTTAATAAAAAGAGTATTTACAATTTTCATCTTCATAACAATCCATGAATGAAAACGACAGTGAACGTTCAATGCCACAGCACGCAGTTCAGGCTATAAAGAGGCTGAACCAATAGCACTGCTCGAATGAAACTCATTTCGACCGATTTCAAAAGTAGGCCTACTGTCTGTGGTTAGTACTGCGGGTGCACAATGACTCTAATTAGAATCAAAGGCAGTGTCTTAAAATAATGCCGCATTGCCTTCGGTTAATTAATACTAATTGAAACGAAGGCCACTTGGAGAGGCAAATTCATTAAAGGAAACGAACTATTGCTCCTAACACTTAACAACCAACGGATGCTTCTCATGCATTCGAAGCATGAGGCGCGGTACACGGCGTCTCACTGACGACGACGTTTAACATAGCCTGAATTGTTTATCCGGTAGTACTTTCGACCACTTGCATCTACAAATTCGTCCACGAACAATACATCAAATCTGGTTTGGTTTCATATAGGATTTGAGACTTTCGCGGCGAGTACAATCAATAAAATCTTCTCGGGCAATCAGCCGCGTCAAGTGGTCACCGTAGTAAACCGACGTTTCGGGAACCAACTCTGTCCCCATCATCAGGGTTCTGATGTGTCTGGCTACCTCGGAGGTCGCGACTCGCAGCGTGTTACATGTCCCACCCACATCTTAACCTCGGCACTAAAGAAAGGAGAAATACTCCGGACAGAGCAGAACGCAAGTGCATCAGACTACAAGAAACAGAACGCCAAGTACACCTTACACAAAGGTAGGGCTGGTTTAATTTCTTTGAAGAGGCATTTTAATCTAAATTACGAAGTAGCTCCAAGCCGTGACACGCTATCACGTGTGCAGTGTGCAGGCGCGGGTTTATTTTTCTGTAACTCTGATTATAAATACAGTTCCAGGAGCTGTTCAGACGGAGCTTAATTTTGCATGAGGTGACATTGAGCCTCCTCGCGCCGTATAATGAATGAACCATCACCCCCATTTTACGACGCAACTAACGGAGGTCGATTACAGGCAACCGCCTCATCCTACAGCGACTGGGAACTGCCCGTGTTTAAACACGACTGAAAAATAACGAGTCACAAAAGAAAAGCATTATTCTCCGCAATGCAAACACGGAGCGATCTCAAAGCAACTTCACACATTTCAAGTCTTGAAACATTTTTAACTACCTTTCGACAACTCCACTGTTCAGATGATATCGTAAGAACATGACTGAGGCTCATCTGGTCAAGACATTTCCAGCTTTTTATGGAATTCGAAAGTTCATCCCCCGGTGAACCCTGACCTAAGCCAGATTAAGTTCACCTCACTCTATGGCAGGGGTGCTCAAACCGTCGCTTGGGCGCGCCCTGGTATGTATGTGCATATATATATATATTATGTGTCACCCTGTTGACAGAAAATATTGTTACCTAATACGAGAAAACAACATCGGCAGTATTTCACAGTGACTATTACTGTGAGCAATTGTTCTACATACTCACTAACAATGTCAAATCAAAAATAGGACACAAGTCACTAATGGGAAATACGATTAAAAACTGCAACAACAGAAATTAAACCCCACAATGAAAGATTACTCAGGCAAATCCAGTGCCAAATATATCAGCACAGACCGGTTTTGGTAAAGAAAACTACTGATTAATATGAGCCTGTCTGGAACAGTAGTAGCATCTTGAAAAAAAAGACAACAAATTTCCAATATGTAAGATGTGAGGTTCTCACAGCGGTGAGTGTGAAGATTTCTGTCTTCTGGGTTGTTGCGCTGTGTAGTCTGGTTGATGTTAACCAACGTTTCAAAGGTCATACTGCCTCCGTCATCAGGGCGATTTATCGACCATACTACACGGCGCAACAACCCAGAAGACAGAAATCTTCGAAGTTCCAATACATTTTCATTTTACTCAATCGTAAACTTGTGGCTCTTATTTCGATTGCGTGAAGATGATTTTTAATAAAGATGTTTAAATAATAATATATTTGATCCGCTCGAGCTTTAAATATTCAATGTTGCTATATGATTGGAAAAGATTGATCATCCCTGTTCTATGGTTTAAACAGGACGGACTAAGGGCCGGCGAAGTACGGAAAAAGTTACCCGGAAAAGAATAACTGAATGTACGTATGTGGTTTATTTTTTTATCAGCTTCAATTAAGAGTTTTAAGAGTCGCGATAACAAAGAGAACTTAATTACAGTAACCGACGATCGATGTTTGAATTTGGAACGAGCGCTAAGCTTGGTTAAACAGGCCGGTTGCCTCTACACTGACTGAGGGAAGTAACGTCCAGATCTCAGTTAACCGGCCCGCCTCTTCGACGAACGTCGCAAATTTGTTGTTGTTCTAATGGGGGCGGGACACGTGTATTACTGTTACTGCACTATCAGAGAAGCAACTTCATAACCCACGTCTTTCTATAGCTCTATCCATGCGCGGTAGGTATTATAACTTGAGAGAAAGTCAGCTCTCTAATCAATTATCTATCTTTAGTATCAGTAGAAATAAAAAATAATTACAGTCCAACCTATCTCATTACAAAATAAAGAATATGATATGAAATATTCACTTTAACATTAAAGGAACAAAATTGTCGAATAATGTTCAGCAAAACAAAATGGTATCAATTTGCCACTCAGCTTTTCCGGCAAAACTAAAATGCCCCTGTGGATACTCATATGCCGTCCGAAGCAACGTATGTCAAGCTAAAATCGAGTGTTTTAATCTGTAAGAACACAAAATAATATAAGCAGTAGGTTACTCACCAATAACATTTGACCAGTTATCATCTCTGCAACGGACACTATTCGCTCTTCACACATGCACACGACTAAACCGACCTTGAATCATGCACCAAAGCTTACACCTGCGACACCCGGCAAGCAACTGTCGGCGCAGTAACTCTTCGCTTGCAAATGCTACCATCATAACCGACAGAAACTTCTTATCTCTTGCCACAAACTACCCTTTCTACACGTGGCTGGATTAGGCCTAGAGTGCATATGACGATTCACCAGTAAATACATATACGTAAAAGTAAAGTAAAGTTTGTCCCACTATACGCCATATAGGCGTTTGGGGTGAGTGGAGGTATAGCTCCTCTCTTCCTTGACCTCGGCACTAGATGGGGGTGAGTGGTCAGCATCACGCCCCGGCCGGCTTTACCCCCGGGAAAGGACCCCGGTACCCATTGTAGAGGAGGCTGGGTGGGCCTCAGAGCCGGTCTGGACGCAGAGGCTAGAGGAAAAATCCTCTGCCCCCGTCGGGGATCGAACCCCGGTCGCCCAGCCCGTAGCTAGTCACTATACTGACTGAGCTATCCCGGCTCATCAAATACATATACGTATAATGACAATTTATAGTACTGTATACAGTCATGATGGTGACGTGCTTGTACTACAAACTTCATTTCGCAGCGGTCTGAATAGACATACACAGATTAAAACCATTTCATTCACAATTGCTTTCCGTTTCATTTCACTACTGCTTTCAAATTTACATCGTGCTAAATTGAAGATGGTGGTCTTCTGCTTTGTTGGGTCTGTGTACATGGTACTTAGTTTTCAGCCAGATTTTATCCCAGGGCCGGCAAAGCGACACGTGTTAAGGTAAACTGCTCTGCGCACATGAATCACGAAGTCAGCTGACCGGAAGGGGGGGGGGGGGAATCGCTTCGCCATTTTGCTTGGGGCCATCTGTCTCCAGCGTTGCCATGTTGAGAAGGAACGTGTACTTTAATGACGTAAATTCGTCTATACGGAAGGGTCATTCGGCAAATCAGCGTAAGATCCAGCGCCGAGATACATTTAAATGTTCATTCCTCAGGAATGGTAAGAATAAGGGTAATGTAACTTATATGAAAAATGATCAGTAAATAAAGACCTTTAAGAATCTGTAATGTATTTTGTTGTAATTATAATTATTTATACATTTATTGTAAATTTAATGAACAAATGCGTACAATTTTCGATGTATCTGTCGCGTTAAGCGCCCGCCTCTCGAAAACCGTAAGAGTTGGATCCGGACATATTGCATACGAAATACGTATTACGTCATGAGCTTTCCAAATCTGTTTTCAGATTTTACATATCACGAATGGTTTAGGTTCTACAAACATTTGTTTATACGAACAAAGGCGCATCGCACTTCACGCTACTTCTGCGTCTGCGTAGTTGCGTCGTACTATGAAGAGATAAGATGGATGACATTGAAGATAAAAGAGTCCGTAATGCAGAATATACGAGACAGTACAGAAAACGTAAAGAATAGAAGTATTAAATAATGAACCTGAAGTTCCCACAAAAATACCAAAAACCGATGCTGAACATATGAGGGATAGTTAAATAAGCAAAGTCTTAATCAAACTATTTACTCAATTGTAAAGCATGTATAATGGAAATATGTAGAATGAAGCCAATATATAAACTTCCTTTCCTTATAGACGTATTTACGTCAGATTCTCCGGAACCGTCGTTCCACTGTCAATGTTTTCCTTTTCTCTTATATTTTATGCCCATCCTTTAGCTAGTCTCTGAAGCCAGGCTAACCTGCAGACAAGCGGTTGGATGCGGTAGTTTTGTGCATGACTGTACATCGCGGTCGCTACTGCTTACACCTCGCAGTGTACAAGGACAGTTCATTCAGTGACCTAACTGCACATGCGTAATGGACAGAGATTTCTCTCTTAGCTACATCATCCATGCATTTGTCATTCTGCATTCCAGTTTTTAAGTTACAAGAGATTCTTTTACTGGAGTACGAAGCTCCCGGCAGCGGCAAGTTAACCACCCACATCCATCTGAGCTAGAAAGTGTGGAGCACACTCGTTCAGCGCGGGTTTTAAGCACACCGACAGCCTTGCAGTTACACGCACCATATTGCTATCTACCCCGCCTTCATCTAGGTAGAATATTTGTCTTCCTTCATTGCGAAGCGTCTTAGTATTCACTAAATACCTCCCTCGCCAGTTTATTATGTCCGGCCTTTCAATCAAGATCTTGCGCTTACCGAGACATTTCTTCCACTTAGACCATAAGTCAGTGTTCCCCAACCTCTTTGTGCCTATGGGAACATTTGACTGTTAATGAGATCGTGGCGGGCACCAACTAATTAACAAAGCCAAATTTTATTTTCTCTGGACAAATAAGATATGGACGCCAAATAATACACAAAACAACACGACGTTAAATGATACAAGAAACTGTGCAATCAAAAATACGTACTGTCTAAAAGTACAATTATTATTACTCAAGTGGGAAGTTAGTGTGATGTTTGGCGCTGCATTTCATCGGCCATTTTTTCAAATTTGGGAGTGTAGGATGATGATGCTGCTCGCAAACAATCGTCAAGATAGGCGTCAGTAAGTCGAGATGTGCGCTTTGATTTTATAATGTTAATGGTTGAACGGCCTTCATTATTCAGTAAAACTTCTTTCCGTATCAACGCGGGCACCCAAAAAAGCCTTGGCGGGCGCCCGCGGGGACTGCGTTGGGGACCACTAATGTATGTCATATCGCCCTCACATCTTCATAACCGTAATTATCAGAGTGATTATTCTCTTGTCTTGAATGATATGCTGTTTGCCAGCCAACCACCAACCTCACATTCCTTTATTTGATCACCCTAATAATATGTTGTAAATACGTCTATATTTTCGGGTCAGTGCCATTCGGCAAAAAGTGGAACGAAAATTGAAACGAAAAAGTCTAACTGCATTGTTATGTTACCTTGGAAACGTCAATTGTTTACTCGGCATTATTGTTACCTTGCAAACGTCACCTGTTTAGTCAATATTAATGTTACCTAGGATACGTTACACGAAAAAGTGAAACTGCATTGTTATGCTACCTAGGAAACGTCATCTGTTTATCAACAAATAAACAACAATGGTTACCTAGGAAACGTCATCTGTTTACTCGGCATTGTTGTTACCTATAACACATTTCATTACATTACCTTACATTAAATTCAGCTACCACAGACCCATCTTAAGCGTAACTAATTCAAGTTGATTAAGCAAAGTCTTAATCAAACTTTACTCAATTGTAAAGCATGTATAAAGGAAATATTTAGAATAAAGCCAATATAAAAACTTCCTTTCCGTATAGACGTATTTACGTCAGATTCTCCGGAACCGTCGTTCCACTGACAACTTTTTTCCTATTTAGTATTTGTCCAGCTTTGGCAGGGTCTGCTTTTCCCCTCTCTTTGGAGGTTTTGCTTGATCTATGGGATATTTAGGTAGGACTCCTTGGACGAGGGATCGGCCCGTCTACCTGTCCTCTTCCTGTACACAGGACAGCACAACATCCATGGCTTGAGTGGGATTCGAACCCACGGTCCCAGCGGCACATTGCCCAGGCCTCAGACCGCGCGGCCACAGTGACGGCTCCTAATAATATACGGCGAAGATCTCAAATTTTGGACCTTCTCATTATGCAGCTTCCCCAGCCCTCTCAGGGCTACATTTTCCCCTCAGCGCCCTCAATATGAGCTCTTTCCACCACGTCAGGGATCACGTTACACGGCGATACGAAGAACAGGCAAAAATAGATTTAATATAATCGACGGGAAGACCAAATATTCTGAAGTGCAAGCTAGCAGTAAGCAAGCATTCCTCGAAACGTCGAAGAATCACGAAATTTATACCAAAATCGCTGCAAAGAAACACGCGAAATTTTGTATACACACAGACCGCAAAATATACCTAAAATTAGATTCAAAAAAACGCTTATCTCGGTTGCTGCTCGTGATATAAATAAAGGCTTGCATAATTTGAAATCTTACACTACACTATTCTGTTCTTGAATGGGGCAGGCTGAGATGCCGAGGCTAAACAGAACACTTGCGGGTTCTAAGAAACAGACACGTATATAAAACCTCGTACTTCAGATCAGGTAGTCTGTAAATCCATATCGGATTCTGTGTCATATACTACGTGGGTCATGTGGTTTCCCCCTATTCTTCTAGAAGAACGAAACTAGGCAATAAACAAAGCTCGCTCTGCGATTTTTCAACGCAGCTCAAAAATGCATACGCATGCGCGACAGATAATTAATTACGACGTCCTGAAGTGTCTGAATAGGAAAGCTTTAAAATGTTTTTAAGGAATGATCATTTATATAAATATCACCATACTGACCAAAAGAAATAATCATGTAATTGGTATTGAATGAAATAAGATTCCTGTGAGCAAATCCAGATGGCTCTGCTAAACGCCGCCGTCTACAGGACATGACGTGGAGACTGCTACATGCGTATTACTTAATCGAAAGTGTAGTCTTCGTTTTGATTAGTCAGGTCAACGACACTTCTGGACACATACTCGCCGCTGTGAAAACCTCAAATCTTACATGTGCAGCTACTTCGGAAAGACAACGAATATCTCAAGTATCATTTGATCTAAGTCGCTTCTGGTGCACCTACTCTGATAGCATCTGCAATGGAACCATCCTTCCAGGGGTCAAGTGCCTTAGTTTACAACGAACTGGCACACAAAGCCTCTGCTTCCACTGACAGTGACAGGAGATCTAAATCATAAAAGACTTCTTGTCGGCTACATTGAAAACGTCCATCCATAACAGCAAGTTGTAAAAAGAAGCCCATTTCTAGGCCCCCCTCGGTCAACAGTCAATGGCGAGAAACTCTGCCTCCTTAACCCTTTGAAGCCGAAGATCGTCTGAATATTATTTATGAATTCAGTCCGTACCGCGAAGAAAACACTACACCTCACCATTACGAAAATCAGCTGGTTAACCCTTTGAAGCCGAAGCTGGTCTTCATAATATTTACGAATCCAGACCGTACCGCGAAGAAAACACTTCACTTAACCATTAGAAGTCGAAACACGCGGTACCACATAAGATTTAACAAAAGAACATCCCGGTCAAAGCCTTAACCATTGTATCAAAAAGCGAAAGGTCCAAGGCCCTTATTGTCACGTGACGGCTGCTGACTTAGAAAAGTCTTTAAAGGAAAAATTAGCCTGCACAAGACTTCTCCCTTTTAGGGAAAATTGACCTCTGGTGCACCCCTCATCGCGGTACCAACAGCGGCTCATTCCGACGTTGCAATATCCACTAGTATCTCTTAAAATATACAAAAACAATAATTCTGCCTGTTGTTTTGTATGGGTGCGTGCGAAACATGGTCTGCAAGCAGAACAACACAAGCGCGGCTAGAATAACAATGGCATTCTGTAATTGTTTTCAAATTTTAAATCGAATACGGCGATCCGATGCGTCTCAAATCTGGAAGGAATTAAGATTTCGTTTCATAAATAACTTTTACGTCACGTCGTCGCTACACGGAAAGTCTGGAAGAAAGACGTTCAAGCCACTGAGTGTCACCTCTATCTTCCGATTCAATAAATTAACAAAGCCAATCAATTTAGATACAGTAAGGCGTATCAAATATCAAATCACGCCTCCTTCGTTTATATAAACCAGATTAATATGCCTAATTCAGGTCTGCCATTCATTTGAAGGTTCAGCCCGTTCGGGAGTCGAATTAGGAACCTTGACTGGCACAGTGATGAAGTCAAGAAGAATGAGATGGGCTGGTCATGTAGCCTGCATGGATGGGACAAGACGTGTGCACCAAGTATTGGTCGGAAAGCCTGAAGGAAGGAAATCACTGGTTAGACCTAGATGTAGATGGGAGGATAATGTCAGGCGGGATATATGGGAGATAGGAGTTGAAGGAGACTGGATTTTGTTGGCCCAGGAGAGGGTCCGGTGGAGGGCTTTGGTTAATTCGGTGATGAACCTTCAGGTTCGGTAAGCCATTAATTGCTCAAGACATTACCTGTAGTAATGAAATCTCAAGGCTGATTAGTGTCACCAATTCTTTAGGACCCAAACTGTGCCCTTAGTTCTCACGATACCCTCCCTGCTACACCCACCCCTGTCTGAGCATCTGAAAAACATTATTTCTTTTCGTTTAGCTCTGTTTGATGTTTTCTAAATTCCATGACCGTTGTGTTAACCCAACAAATCTCAGTGGTAATTATATGTACCACCTGACTTAATAATCAGTAACTCTTCATTTCTCATTTGTATGCTTCGTATGTCGCAGAATAAACAGCGATTATTTCCTTAAACGGCGTTAACTACTAGATCTTCGTAATGGTGAGGTGTTGTGTTTTCTTCGCGGTTCGGTCTGAATTCTTAATTATTGTTTACATGAGCTTCAAAGGGTTAGTGAGTGAATTAGCAGGAAGAGATCTCACAATCCGTGTCAGAAGCTACCGCCCGAAATAATTTCGACACAAACCACAGCGCCCGAAATTGACATCACGATCATTTTGAAGTACATTTTAAGAACGATCTTTACATAACTTGTCCCCTTTAATGAGTCCCGCTGAAAAAGTACATTAATTGTAACCTTAAAAATAAATGAATCTGCACAAAAACCAATTACGTTTTAACCCTTTATAGGCTAGTGGTAACTAACTATGTACACCACCTGCCATTATAGTAATATTTCCCCATGTTGCTTGCTGCCTTTCAATGGCTTTCATTTTGTTCTGTGAATCAAAATAAAAAAATTCTTCAAAAGGCGTGGAGAATTTTCTTTGAGGTAACAACTGCATTTACAAACACGGCATTAGTTTTTACAATTTTTGTTGTTTAAAGGTTAATGTTCGATTCGTTGCCAAATAACTATCCCACATCTTAGGCGTACGCTCTTTTATTAACTCATGTGAAACGCATTGGCTAAAGCTAATTTTACTTGGTAATTGTTGGATCTTACGCTGGATACAATCAATTGCCTCAAATATACTTCACATAAAATGCAAGTCGTTTCTACAGATGGCTCTGTTCTCATCCCGGTACATTTTTTATAGTACATTCGTGGTGGAGAACGGGATCGAACCCTGGAACTTCATTTGGCCTACACGTTATCATAAATCTTTGACTGTTTTTCAGTCAGTGATTAATTTGTGTCGGTAAATCGGGGGACAAAGACCTCAACAATAATTACGACATTCGTTCGCTGACGAATTTTTAATATTTTGAGTATTTTCGGAATCAGCTGTCTGTTACAATTTTATTGCCTAACAACTCCCCAATAAAATTTTGGTATAATTTCAAACGCACGATTTGCTTTTAAAGGCAGTAAAACGCATTGCTCTAAGGCGACTTTGCAGGATTTTTATGGCAGAGTATTTTGTCTACTAGTCCAGCAACAGATATTCCTCAGATGTAATAAAATATTCTTCACACATACCAGCCACGGTGATGAAACCTCAGAACGCAAACTTATCAGATTTCCCTCACCATGAACACCGCACAAGACTCCTTCATAGACACTGCGAGCTGAACAGTAATCAGAGGGAGCCGGCCGACCGACCGACCTAAGGCAATGTCCTGCGTGAGCGATAAGAAGCGAGCAGTGCGAGCTGTATAAGCAGCCTCGGGTGTCATATGAAGCGAGGTAATCGCTTGTTGTGTCCTGCGTGAGAGACGCGGTGGGGGGAGGGGGGGGGGGCGGCAAGACATTAGTATCCACGATGGCTAGGTCAGGTAAACGTGACCTTTTGCTCGCGGAAAGTGCGTTCTTGAAAATGTTAATAGTTAGGAAAAGGAAGGCAGCCGAAAGGAAAAGATCACCAACAAACACCATTTACTTGGGAAGGGAAATGTATGGTGAATTTCACCACTTGTTTGAGCAACTCAGAAGCAATTCCAGAGGACCAAAACTGTTTTACGAGTATGAAAGAATGCTCCCTAGCACATTTGATTACATTGCAAATGCTATTAGGGATCAATTCGATTACCGTATGACAAATTTTCAACGACCTATATCATTGGAGGAGAGATTGATGTTGACTCTCAGGTAAGGAAATGAAACGGAGACTGCTGTTTTCTGGGTTGTTATGCCGTACTGTCTGGTAGATGTCCATTAACGTTTCAGAGATCCATCCGGGATCCATCATCAGGGCATGGCTTATTCATCGCCCTGATGATGGATCCCGGATGGATCCCGGATGGATCTCTGAAACGTTAATGGACATCTACCAGACAGTACGGCATAACAACCCAGAAGGCAGAAATCTTCATATTCAACGCTTTGAAAACCTCAAATCCCACATCACAAAATGAAACACTCTTATTTGCAATAAGTCTGTTTTTATTAAAAAATACAAGTGAAAGAACTGCACATTCTTAACCCTTTGCGGTCCTATGTGGGACTGAGTCTGCCACGTCCATACATAATTTATACATGATCTGGAGTAAAGGTGAGGCTGGTAAACAGTGTGAGCATATTATTTATTCCTTATCTGTGCACTAGTGCTGTCCAAGTATTCCTGGCAATACTATGTGACTGTCGTTTTATTCTGACACGTGTCCATAGAAGCCAGGACTCCGCACCAAGTGTTTTGCCATAAATCATATAGCGAAGGAATACCAGTGAAGATTTCTGTCTTCTGGGTTTTTGCGCTGTGTAGTCTGGTAGATGTTTACCAACGTTTCAGAGGTCATACTGCCTCCGTCATCAGGGCATGGCTTATTCATCGCCCTGATAGTATGACCTCTGAAACGTTGGTTAACATCGACCAGACTACACAGCGCAACAACCCAGAAGACAGAAATCTTCATACTCACAGCTGTGAGCTGTTTTAATTATTTTTAACTCATTAAGCAATCTACCACTTCTTATCAAGCATTCTTTGTGTGTAGTGACTTCATCGTTTACACTTTGGATTCTGTTTCACTTTCCTGGTGTTGAATTTGGTCTTGACCTTTCGAAAACAATTAGGGGAATGGAAGCACAGCTCTGAGAATATGAAATCCAATGCTTATGCATCGTATATCTGCATGTACCTCACTACAGACAGTGAAAAATATTTCACACGGTCAGTATTCAACCAAGAACTCAGAACATATTTTCACCATATTTAGCAAAGTCTCTTACGTTTTAGAAAAGTTATAAAATAAAATAAAATAAAACCAGTTTATAATAGTAATTCAACTTACACAGCTTAGTGGCATTTAAATAGACCAGTAGAAAGCCGTCGTGGTATTTGAAGTGGACTGCAAAGGGTTAATGAATTAGAGAAAAAAAAGTTGCAGGACTAGGGAACTGCTGGTGAGAGCATAAAAGGTGACGACGAGGCAGATGAAGGACTTCGCTGACATGGAGTAGCTTGAGGATGCTGATTGCTCTCTATCGTAGACAGCTCATGGACCAATATATTTTGGACTTGGCTACGAAAGTTCAGCTTATTAATAGAAGGAAGTTGCTTGACGTGAGGCATAAGAGATTTGAAAAAGTTCATGTCCTCATCATCTTTACCAGACTTCCCTTGTAGCAACGACAGTTTCTTCGACTCTATATCTAACAATTCCTTCTCAAACTTTGCAGAAGTCGTGGTGGGCTGCCCTTTACGTTTTTTCGATCGAGGAGAGAAAGTTGCATTAATTGGCCCAGCAACATCGGTAAAGGAATTCTGAAGCTTTGACAGCATTCCTCTTGAATTTCGGTTATCAAACGTTTCATTTCTTTCGCAACTTGAGGCCTGGGCAGATTCACTGTCGCTTTCGTAGGCATCAGCTTCCTCTTGAAATTGAGCACCTGTGGCAAATATGTTGGAAAAATCGGGATCCTCAACATTGCCTTCGGTCGGTCTTGGTGTAATGACAGATCGCAGAAACAACATAGCATCGAAGTGAGGCCAAGTCCCTAGGTAGCGCGGGGCCTGTTCTGCACCATCCCCGGAGCGGCTTTTCGGTACCTTTTTGAACTCTCTGCGGAAAGTGTCTCGCAAGTTTTTCCATTTGGCCTTGACTACCTCCTCTGCATATGAAAAGACAGAGAAAAGAATTTACCAATAATTTTCTTGATTGTAGGTACTTGGCTACAGGGATACAGTTCAGGCAACTTGCTTATTCATTCAGAATTTCTAAAAGTGCCGTGGCTGTAATAGTTGTGCAAGTATGCAAAGCTATTTGGAAAACGTTACAGAAAGAACACATGCCAGAACCTACAGCTGCACATTTAGAAAAAGTTGCAGAAGGCTTTTGGAACACGTGGCAATTTCCCAATTGTGTTGGGTGTATTGATGGTAAACACATAAGAATAAAACGCCCATCAAATTCCGGTTCCATGTATTACTGTTACAAAAATTATTATTCCATCGGCTTACTTGCAGTCACAGATGCGAATTACAAGTTCATCACTGTGGATGTTGGCTCTTTTGGAAAAGACAGTGATGCTGGGGTTTTTGACAACTGCCCTCTACGTCGAGCACTTGCATCAGGAAGAATAAAGTTACCAGAAGAAAAATGCTTGCCAGGTTCAACAATCAAGGCACCATTTGTTTTCCTTGGCGATGAGACCTTTCCTCTCACAGAGTACCTCATGAGACCTTTCCCACGAGGTCAATTGCAAGAAGGAGGAGAAAATGAGGAGTTTAATTACAGACTGTCGCGAACTAGGATGGTAGTGGAATGTTCTTTCGGAAGTATTGTCACAAAATTTCGTATATTAGGAAAGGCAATTGAAACTAACGTACAGAATGCTGTACAGATTGTAAAAGCTGTAACATTACTACACAATGTTATTAAAGATTTTGAAAGCATCACTGAAATTGATGTGCAAAGATTTTCAGCTGTGAGAGCAGATCCAAGGGCATATATGACAACATCAAAGAGGAACAATGCGTCGTCACGAAGGGCTGCTCTTACAAGGCACGAATTTTGCAGGTTTTTCAAGCTCCACCCTTTGAAGCGAACATAATTCGCCTTCACCACTTCACGTTATGAACTTATGAATTCTAATGTAATCAGTTTTTAAAAAAAATTGAAAAAATACTCACTTGTTTCTCGTACATTTTCTGCGATCTTGCTCCATTCCCTGTCCACAAGCATCCGATTATGATAACTGTTGTGTTTCATGTCCCAAAGAATGCGTCTGCTTTTCACTTCACTAATTATAACTTCCGCTAACGTTTCTGCCATTGTCATCAGATGCAGCGCACACAACTTTCCGACGCAATAGTCTTCCCTGTACTGCAGTCAGAGCTTATCTGCGCATGCGCCTTCCCGGCCAGCGCTGCGATTCGCGCGAAAATATCAAAATATTTGATCTCGGAATCCGGCCGCTTTACTCTCTTGACTGATTCGCTGTAACCTAGGACAGCGCCATACAAACAGCCAGTTTGATATTTCCGCTTCACCCACGCAAATCGCACCGCTCGCCTTTAATCGCTCACGTAGGACACCGGGTAAGTCCTGCGCAAGCGCAAGCATCGCCCCTCCAACTTAACCAAAGAATTTGGTTGGTTGAGGTTTGAACCCAGAGATGGAGGAGGGGCCGTTTTGGCTGATGGCCGCAACGGATTGGGGGGGGGGGGGTAGTGACAGCGTAGGCACAAGGGGTGGAAAAACATACACATACTTTTATTAACCAGAAAACCTTAAATTAAGACAACACTGTTAAAACTACTTCCTGTAGTCTCCTTCAACTCCTATCTCCCATAGATCCCGCCTGAGATTATCCTCCCATCTACGTCTAGGTCTCCCCAGTGGCCTCTTTCCCTCAGGCTTCCCGGTGCACACGTCTTGTCCCATCCATGCGCGCTACATGTCCAGCCCATCTCATTCCTCTCGACTTAATCACCCTGACAATACTGGGGGAGGGGTATTGCCGTGGTCGTGCCAAACAGTCCATCCTGATCCGACGAGGCTTCGTTGCTTTTTTCGCCGTCACACTCGCTCCTTTTGCATTACGCGTGGGTTTCCCACGAGACGGAAGGACGAGGAGCGTGTGGACACTTTCTTGCAACTTAATACGCGTAACGATGACAATTTTTAATACACAATCAAATCTGGACGAAGTAAGGCGTTCCCATAATCATCTAATTCACCTTCTTCGTCTTTTTTATATACCAGGTTAACACGCCAAAGCCTGGGTAACATTTCATTTCAAGGTTTAGCCCGTTCGGGGGTCGAACCACGAACATGGACTGGCACACCCTGGTCTAGCGCATCGCCTTAGACCTGTCAGGCTTGCACTCACGAGGCAGAGAACGGGAGAAGGAAGGGGGTCGACCGTTCTAATAGGCCACTGCAGTGAAGGAAATCCACGCATGTCCAAAGCCACTTTTCTAAATTTAATTTCGCACACTGACATTTTAAAAAGTACTTTGTTCGCCTTCGTGCCTCTTGCGAGGTTATATCTATAATTTAGTTTTCATGGCATCAAAAATACAACGCTAACTACATACACCACTTAGTTTAAAAATCGGCTCGCAGAATGCATTTATGTGTTTATTACAATTCTTAGAGCAAACAGTGATCATTTTCTTAAACAACATTCACGTATTGGTTTTTATCATGGGCAAGTGTCGCGTTTTCTTTGAGGTACGGTACAGACTGAATTCTGAAACATTGTTTAGAAACTAGTTTAGAGTGCAGTTCGGCCATGCCAGGAACATTCGTAATAGAAAAATCTATCGGACAATAAGACAGCGGCTAAATAACTGTGAAATACGGTAACAAATTAAAAAAGCAAAGATGGAAGAACTTCATTCCGAGCAGATAAAATTGTTACCGTCCCTTTGTTTACTCCGTCCCAGCTAGATCGCAGCCCTTTCGATGATGTTTATGTTTATGAGGTTAATCCGGGATTTTTTTTACATGGAGGGGTATAAGCTGCACGCCAGCGAGGAAGGTTTGGAGAATGAATTTCGTAGTTTCGCAAAGCACAATTTATTTCTTTTGCGATTAACAGCCACTTTACCGAATCGAACTACTATACATGCTTCTTCGTCTGAATGCCACAAGAGAGTCTGTCCCCTCTGCATCCGTGTCGCCAGACTTCCATCTTGTTTTATTCAAACAAAAAAACATACCTTCTGCTTGGCCAGCAATGACACAACGCTGTGATTTGTTGGCTCAAGCTTACTCCACGTCGATCATTTAACCTCTGCACGTCCATAACTCTCGCCACTATATTGTCAACAACAATTACTGTACGAATCTGTGAACTCCGTGCGACAATGTTGATTTAATGGTACCGTACCATACTCAATGCGAACTCTACAGCTATCAACGTTCTGAGGGCCACAGCTTAAGTTAAGGTACAATTTGACTGCAGGCGACAGAGACGGGAGACGGACACATCTCAGCTTGTCGCCACACACTTCTGAGGTGACGACCGAGACATGCGGCAAAGTGTTTGTTTTCTGTTTTGTTTTGTTGAGACATACGTGCACATATTCTGTGAAAAATGAGTACAAAAATGCTTCTAAAAAGGTTACTCGAAGAATAAGAAGAAGACGATGATGTGTTGCGAAAGAAACAAAGAAAACCTATGAGTTCAATATTCAAAACCAGACGTGAAGAAGGATCTTTCTGTCGGTGGTCGGTTTTCTGTTACCAATTCTACCAATTGCTCATCTTGGTCACCAGTAAATTTAATTTCTGCCATTATTTTACTCAACAACACACGTGCTGCTTGAGCCCATCGCGAGACACTACTGGTCCGGGAGCGGTTGCCTGTCTTTGTCTCGAGCTCGTAATTGTACTTCACACGATTGTACAGAGAGCAGACAGAGACAAGTGACCAGTCTCGGTGTCGTAACTCTGTCGCCTGTGATATGCCTTGCGATTTCAGTTGCTTGTTCAACTGTGGGTGTTGATCTCGTCGGACAAGTCTTTTGATCGGGATGGTCGTTGGTTCGGAGCGGAGCTAAGTCCGGCTCAAGGAGAGTTAGAGGTGTCTTCCTAACTTCCAAAATACAAGTCCAATTGAGAAAGAATTTATTGAAAGATGTAGATGTAGTGCCTAGTAGCACTCTCAAGAATGCACTGTCTCAAGCGACCCAAAGTTACAATAAAAAGATCCCCCTTATTTCCAACATGGGTATTTATAATGCTCGTCCTAGGCGTTGGTCAACAGGAGTGGGGCCACAACAGTCTGCGCGTGGTGCTGAATCATGAGAGTTGAATAAAGACGTACTGTTCCAGGCACGTGTGCAATTTTAGATCAACTGGCCTCTGTTCCCTTTAATTAGTCATCGCCTATGAATCGAGCCACTATAAATCCAGACACCCATGTTGTCATAATAATATTTACACTTTCAACTATACGTGTCTCTTATTTTCTTATTACACCTGCCTCGGTCGCTTGTCTCAGTCGCGTGCAGCCAAATTGTACCTTTACACTTGTTGCTAATGAAACTCTAGCCTCTTGAAGAGCCAGGAGCATGGAAAATGCCATGGTTTAAAGAACTCGCGTGGAAACATTTTGCACGCTGGTAAGGACTGTATTTTATAGTATTTTTTTAATTTATTTAGTGAGACGTAAGGTTGTCACGGCGGTGAAGATATCCATTTTGGCCTTCTGGCTAGCGGCGTAGTGTGTACTTGAAGTTGGGAACGCGAAGACGTCAATTTTGTGAAAATAAAGAAATGCATTGTTTTGTTAACAGCTGTCTGAATGTTCTTCCCCGCTCTCGTAATGAGATTCTGCACACAAACATTTCCGTCTTCCCAACATAAGATTTCACATTTCACTGAGCACTCTTTCGAGACAACGTATGTACTCATCCATCCATCCATCCATCCATCCCAGGGCGAAGCGTTTCGAAACTTATTATCACGAGAGCAGACGTGGGTAATGAACGCTTATAACCTGTGCGAGTGGATGTAGCGCCAAGCTGTTCTCTCAGATAGCATCCCGACCTATCAAGTTGCAAAACCTGGTCCTTGCTTCGGGCATCAGCTTCGTCTGTTCTAAGGATAGCTCTGGCAGGTTGCAAGCTAATCGCAGAACGCATTGTCATGAGAGTGAGTGAGAGAGAGAGAGTGAGTGAGTGAGAGAGACGAGCTGGGAGCCCAGTCACACCTCCTTAACGATAAGGAAGCAACAAGTGGAAAGCCTTGTTCTCAATAGGAAAGGTTGAAAATGCGTTTTAAAATCTTGAGTAAGAAACTAAACTACCCCCCCGAATGGGGGTTAAAACACTTTACTAACCCCCCCCCAAGGATGGGTTAGTCAAGTGCTTAAAACGCAACAAACCCCCATTTCGGGGGGTTAACACGTGGGATTGTTGGTTAATTCGCTGCTCCGTTTTGACGCTTCAAACGCCAACGTCCTCACATCGCGCTGTCGAACTTGCTCAGTTGATGCAGCAGCCACCGGCAGCTACCAGAAGCGTGCGCCGCTTTGCATCCCGAGGAAGGAAGCCCTCGAGGCATCTGATGGGAGTTTTTTTTAACGAGTGTAAATTCGTGGCCCTTCTTCGCTACCTGCTGCGACAACACGGAGCAGCGAATTAACCAACAATCCCACGTGTTCCCCTTGCTCAGTGTGATTAAGCTTTGGCATATCACCAGATTTAAGATACGTGAACGGCTTTACAGCTACTAACAAACAGACTGACGACAGATGAGACGGACAAGCCAAGTCCACGAACACGAGCTAACGTTTCAGTATCCGGTCGGATGGGATTCAGCAGGCACATGTTCCGGTCGTTCATTTTGCTTTTGAACAACGGTTTCAGTACGAACTACGGCGAAGTGTCAAACGGGAACTTCGAAAATTTCTCAGTTCTACGCACACTGCACTGGCTACTAAAGAACGTCGGAGCCGAATGGTTGGCATCCCTGCTTCGTACTCGGATGGTCCCTGGTTCAATTATCGGGCCCGAAAACTGCTTAGCCTGAGTCACGTGTTTGATGGTTTTCATCACTCCCTCCTGGCAAATGCCACGAGTGTATCAAACTGGTCCAGAACCGCCATCTTCCATATCCCACCCAATTCACTTCTCCACATTTATCCACATAATTTTAATATTATCCTCCGATATACGTCCAGGTGTTCCAAGCGGTCTCTCCCCCTTTTTATTTCCTAAATATTAGTGTGGATCAACTTTCCATCTTCCCAAGGCTTGCTACATGCCCCGCCCATATTACCGTCCTTTGCTTGAAGGAGTTGGTATGATTTCCACAACTAGAGGCCAAGTTCCCTCAGGCACCGCGCACTGCAGATGCTCAGCTGTCATTCGATTCGATGTTATTTTAATCCTAAGTCACGTGACTACCCGAAATACACATCCGCTTCTAAATTTCATAACGACAACTGTCGGTATCCGGTTGTCATGACGACCAAAGGCACGTCTATAAACGCTGACGAGTCACAAGAGACCATTTGAATTCTTCCTGAACTACACCACGCACCCACCTCACCTTCACGGTCCATTCGTACTCTTTTCATTCTTCCAATGCCCTTTCAGATTTTGTGAACTAATTTTCCTTCACCAACACTTTCGTCTAGAAAGTTGCTTCTGCGCTCATCCGTCTGCCTCACTATCTCCATTGTCGTTCTTATCACCAACTTTTTACTGTCTCTTTGTTCGTGTAGGACGACGCCCTATCAACTTTTCCTTCTTACCGAGAATGGCAAGGCTTGTTTGCAGTCCGGAAGTCGCTACTAAGGTTTCACCATTACTGAGAAAACTTGTTTATCGCTCTGCTTGGGGATCATTTTGTAATGGAAGATGCAACCTACGGCCGTGGGCAGAGAGGAGAGAAAATGGCGGCGGCCGGAGCCTGACGCTGACTACTCACTCCCATCTAGCGGCAAGGCTGAGAATGAACCTTTCTCCCCCTGAGCGCCTACATGGCGCGTAGCGGAAAAGCCCTAAGAATTTACTTATCCTCGGCACTGTTGCTCGCGAGTGTTAAATCGCTGTGACGTATGCGGCCTGGAAAGTCACAAGAGGATGGGATGGCTTCGCTTTTACGAGTTGCTTGTCGGGGGCAGGAGACGCGGTCAAGGGAAGGATCTTTCTCTCCCAAGACCCCCCCCCCAAAAAAAAAAAAACACACACACACAGAAACTGTGAAGTTGGCCAGCCTAGTGAGACTTGCTTTACGACTGACACACATTAAACAACTGGCTTAATGGAATCGGTTTAGAAATGAACAGGGGATTAACACAATACGTGAACTGGGCTCCACAGAAATGAGGAAAGGATCGATTTATTTATTTAACAGCAACAACGAAGTTGTGCTATTCAGTGCACAGGCTAGTAAAATGTATTCAGAAAAAAGATAGTAATGTTTTTGACGACAAAGTTTCTCCACCTTCAATCAGAAGCAACTTCTAGCAAATATGTAAGGTCACTCAGGGACTGACACTGAATAATCACAGTTTACGGCACAGAGACTCATTGCTCAGTTCAGATGACTTACGTATTTATTTAACAAAGTTGAACTGGAACACTTGTTTATATTTAGTGAATAGTATTAATTATGGACCTCCTAATTATGTAATTTTCTCCACGTATCTGCCACTTTATCAATCCTGGATAAAATTATTTCACTAAGCATTCTGTTCTCTACCTAATTTTATGGTGTGGGAACATTTTACTTCTGTCAAACTCTGTATTTCCTGTCTCTTCATTATTGCAGGTAGTTTGGTGTAAAGTCTCATCTGCAATTGCAGGTTTTGTAAAACATAGACTCTTGACATTGCAAGTTTCAGATCTCATGTCAATTTTTCGTTGCTTATGTCGTACCAACATCAAGGCTGTGTGTAACTTTTCGTAACATGTCGTAGTTGTTTGCCACCGTTCCATTCTCCAGCTTGAGGACTACCCCTTGTAGTCTACTCATATCTGCTTAAAATGTTTTCAGAATTAGATATTACAAACAATAGAGTATAATTATACATTCTACACACTACTGTCAAATTTTGACGCGCGATTGTACTCAGATGTTAATGATACCGAATGCATGAATAAATATAACTCATGCCGTACGCCGTAGAGGAAGGTACAAAGATAGTATTCATTAATTCTATGACACGCCATAAAATCTCTGAGAAACGGCAAATATATGTAAGAATACACAGTTACAGAATCTGATCATGGATCTCTAGCATATCTGCAAGAACTAATCAGTCAAGTTCGGAACGTATTAAAGGTTATAAGACCTAGAAAACGTAAGGCCTGGTTACCAAAATATCCTACCCTCGTCGAGGGTCTGCGGACTCAGTTGCTCGTTTACCTGAAGTGACAGACACAAGGCACATTGACACAAATTATCATAAAAAATACGTAGTGATGAAGGGACAACAATTATGTCAAAACCATTACAGCATCTGAGAGTCTTGTAAATGCCGTCTACAAATTTCCTCAAAGCCTACTTATTATCATGTAATACGTTATCTTTCCACCTAAAATTGCACAGTTATATACACATGTATAATCTCCCCTTGTATGCCATAGCCTTATTTTTACCATAAATTTCTTAATTTCGATTTTTATAATATATTTAAATGAACAGAAAGTAAGTAATTAATAAACACATCATACTGATATTTACTTTTCCAGAACAAATCAATTTCAGAGCTCTCTTTATAGCAATGGTCGACAGAAAAAGACACGCGGACCGAAAGCGGCCCGCGCCAGGATCACTCACTATCAAATTTTGGTGCTTTTCCATACTTAGCCTAAAAATTTCAAACACAAAAATAACAAGTAAATCAAGCAACGAATAGATGAATATGCAGATTTTGACGTAAATTAAGATTTTTGTGTCTCTTAGACGTGCATTTACGTATTTATTTATAGCAACTATAATTTGGCACAGACAGGGTCGAGGTAGGTCCACTCAAAATTCGGACTGTGCATACCTCAATGCCTAAAGAACATCAATCAAGATTACAATATCAGTCCGAATTGACTGGTAATATATGATGTCGTTTGGTACATCGATTAATAAGATGTGTTAATGCTTATGGGGCTCAGAGCAGCGTGAAATTTTTAAGTGTATAATTATTTATGGCGAGGCTGCCCGGCTGGCTATTACGTCTAAATACCCCCACTGGACAGCAAGCATTGAACGGACGGTTTGAACCACGTCAGGATGCAGGATGCCAATATATTTTTTACATCTACAACATACGCAGAACTGATATAAAGCCTAATAACTCTACGATCCAATGACATTTCATCAGGTTTAAAGTTCGGAGAAGCTTGAAGGCACATTCCCCATTAGTTTTTCTCAAAGCTTGAAAAGTACAAAAAGGCAATTATTCTGACAGTGAATCTTAAACTTTAACACTCAAAGAACACTTCATTGAAAAATGTACAATGATTTATTTTTGGACAGACTTTCTCTGTTATTAACCTTTCCAGACTACTCCTACACAAGACCCATCACCATAAACATAAACCTCTACACTAACAATTTCCTTCTCGAAAGGAAAATACGATAATGTAACATACATCTCATATATGCAAATTAAACGCGATAATAGAAACAAAATTATTATAAGATAGAAACAAAGCACGACTATCCACATTCGCATATATATATATATATATATATTTGTAAATTTGTCTAACATGGTCCACAAAACACGAACGTGAAGATGGATGGATACATACTCAGCATCTGTTTCGTTACGTCCAAAGACATGGTCCCATAAATGTACAATTTCTTGTTTTTGTTCTGTGACGTAGTTCTGCATAAACTACAGGCCAATGTTCCCACTGCAATCGGAATGACGTTTCATAATTCGATTTAAATCCAGAGCCTTAAATTCTTATCGGCGATTCCTTGGAACTCCATTTAATGGTATTAGACCTATTGTTGTATCCCGGGGGATTGGCCAGTCCCGCAGGATTCCGATATTCCCGAGCGGCTAGGAATGATGGTCGGCGATGGTAGGTTTGAATACACAGCTTAAAAAGGTGACTGCCTAGTCTGACGAGAAGACGTTCGACGATTGATGATTTATTTAATAATTCAGATGAGTACAGTCGTATGACAAAGAATGTTGACTATAAATAAATGCGTAGACCAGCAGAGTTTCCTCCTGACGAGTAAAATGATATGTCTAATGTGTCTTCGAAATGCACTGGATATAAGCAAATCTCCATATCGCCCTTGTGACGTCAGTGACGGCTTTTTACATGCAAGCTGTAACGTCGTCCCAAGGCGTGGTTCTGGATCCAATTAGAGGACACGATAACCCCCGGGGACCGCGACCCTTTGCCCTGTCAAAGTTCAGGCGTCTTGACCTCGGCAGGCCTCCTCTATCTGTGACTAATTGGAATCCTTTTCAATAAACGTATCTGGAGCAGACACCATAATGGCTTCCTGTCGCCCCTGCTTACAACAGCTAGAAATGGAAAGTCTTGCTGTCTACACAAGGTCTACAATATAACTATTACACTTTATCTAGTAACCTACTGATTCTACCTTATAATTAATCATATATGTGCTATATGTGCTGATTATGATTCCCGCAATTAGATTACAGGTATACAACACTATTACTGGCTAAATGTAGGCATTGTCTACGTACCAAATGGCTTCAATCTGCTTTGCGAGTACTGTGCGTTTTCTTATTTTATCTCTGAACTTCATTTCTGTTTTCCTGGCAGTATTTACATGATAAAGGGCATTCTTAAACGTTGTGGTCGTTGTTAGATTCTGTACTACTGCGTATGACGTTTTGGTCTACGTACATCGAGTACTACTCATTCATCCAAGGTAATGCGACATGTATATCACGTATAGAGCATCTGTGTTTATATGTCGCAATTACTGTGGTCGGAGGCAGCGTGATGATTCGGCTGTTGTATTTATACGTGCGATTTGAAGAATCAAACTTTCTGAGAGCGCGCGAGAGCAAGAAGGGCAAGAAGCCGCGCACCAACGCGATCCCGCTATAAATACCCCCGCAACGTAACTGTTAATTAAATTTTGAATTTAATACGACGATCCGATTCGTCCCTCAACAGTCACCTCATGACGTCGGAATGCCCCATTCCTTTTCCATAGGTTCCCTTCGCGGTGAGGCACCGGTTGTCGGGTTACTCCACATCTAGAAGGGCTTAGGTTTTCCCCGCGTAAATAACCTTTGCCAATGCAAAAGCTTTGTTTAAAGTCTCATTCCCTTTAGACGGAATATATATATATTTATTATTGACTGCAAATGGGTTTTTACCCGGTGGCAGTAGTCCTACAATAACACACAACAAAACAACACACCACACTCAAAATCAAACAACTCATACGATTACAAAACCATATACAGTAAAACCCCTCTAGTTGGACAAAACTATCTATCCTGGAACTTGTTCGCCCCTTTTGTTGTAAGTTGGGCAGGTTCATGCACATAGCTTCAATTCTTTTATGGGAAACATTTACAGTTAGTACTTTGTTATTTTGAATTTCTGACTAATGAATGCCTTCTACCTGAGGATTAGCTTATGGTTGAGGATGTGACACTTTGAACACATCATCGGAATGCATTGAAAGTGTATAGTTATTCTTTTGTTGAACCCTTCACTGGACTACAGTACGTATTGATGGTACAGTTTCAACTTTGTCAGTACAGTACAACCCCACTATAACGCGAGTCGCGGGAGATAGGGATAAACCCGCGTTATTACGGGGGTGCATCAGAAAAATCTGTACAAGTACTGGACGTACTGTATTGATAGACTATCGCCATTTAAGAGTATACATTCTTATTTAACTATGTTACGATTGATTTTTACGGAAAAAGTAATAAATAATTAATTTGGCTTGCATTTTAATATAATTTTTAGTTCTGTATGAAGGATAATTGATGCACATTTTTCCTTTTTGCTGTACTATGGGGGGACATAAGGTACCCGCGTTATATCCGGAACCGCGTTATAGAGGGGTTGTACTGTACTGTGCTTGCAACTGAGTTAAACAGTGTTAACAGAAATCACGGTAGGTAGATTATGTAAGTAAATAGATTGCATTGTCGGTAAACCTAAAGTATTGGTGCCCTTCACTTTGAGCTTATCCATGCAAGTTTAATTTAGTGGAAAAAAAATTTGTAAAAATTAATTTACTCTTTTGATTTTTCTTATCAGTAATTTCCTTTTTGGGAAGGGCTCCATAATACTCTACAATTACCACATTGTCAGTACACCACAATTTGAAAGGATGATTTTCCCCTTTCCCTCTATCCTGGACACCTCTGTAAGTTGGACACATTATCGTGGAACCGCAAGTGTCCAAGTTAGAGAGGTTTTACTGTAACCTAAAGTGCATAACTTAAACATTAATACCAGCTAGACATAAGATAGTAACAGTAATGAATTACATACGTCATGAACTGATGCACTCACATTTCATCAGGACCTTCTCTACACTTCACTACACTTATGAAGCCTTCCCATCCTCACCCCACTTTACTCCCCTTCACTGCACCCCATTTATCACTTTTCTAACCTTCTTCCTAAAAGTACTTGGTTTACAGGAGAGAGTCCCTAAAACTTCCGCAGGTAGCTGGTTCCAGAGTTGGAGGGTCCTATTTACAAAGGAATATTTTCCGATATCTGTCCTTTGCTTTCTGGTCCTAATTTTCCGAATATGATCGACCCTGCTCAGATAGTATGGCCTTTGCCTTCCATGCCCGTTCTCCCGTGTACGCTTTGGAGAGAGCACATATTCGTGCTATCTTTCTACGCTGTGCCAGGGTTTCCCAGTTCGAATCGCTCCTGTGATATCCAAATTTACATGCTTTATTTTGCACCCGTTCTAACGCATTTATCTGCCCCTCCCTGTAAGGATCCCAGCACGCCGCCCCATATTCCAGAATCGGACGCACTAGTGATGTGTAGGCTAGACTTTTAGTGTCACTATTCCCCTTTTTGAGAACACGCATTGTAAAATGAATTGCCTTCCAGGCTTTCTTCGCCGTATAATTTACTTGCTCAGCCCAGCTTAAATCGCTGCTTAAGAGAATTCCCAAGTATTTACACTTCCGGAATTATTTGGTCCCGTAACAAATAGTTTGGTGGTTCCTTCACCCGACTTCTCGTGAAACTAACTGCCGTACTTTTACTTGGGTTAATTTTCATAACATTTTCAGCCGCCCATTCCCCCAGACTGTTTAGATCCATCTGCATCTTTTCTATGTCTTTACTATTTATAATTTTCCTATATATTATACAGTCATCTGCAAAAAGTCTAATGGTCGATTCAATGTTCCTCCAAATATCATTTACGTACGCGAGGAATAGAAGTGGACCCAATACACTCCCTTGCGGTACTCCTGACGTTACTCTGACTTCCTCTGATAATTGTCCTCCTACTCTTAACTCTCTGCGTTCGGCCTAAAAGGAATTCCCTTACCCATACGACTACCCTCGAGTCCACGCCCGATGCCGCGATTTTCATAAGCAGCCGATCGTGAGGAAGTAAATCGAAGGCCTTCGAAAAATCGATTATAATCGCGTCTAACTTTCCTCCGTTATCCAGTGTGTCTGCAATGTCCTGACAAACCGTGATTACTTGACTTTCACATGAATATCCCGGCCTGAACCCATGTTGACCCTCGAATAACCAATTCTTTTCCTCCCAGTTTTTCCTCAGGTACGATGCCATAACGTGTTCCATTTGTTTGCAGACCACCGATGTTAAACTGACCGGTCTGTAATTTGTGACCAATGGTCGATCACCTCCTTTGTAAATAGGAACCACTATGGCTTTTTTCCAGTCCCTTGGTATGTTGGCATTATTAATTGTTACGTCCTATAATCGCGCCAGGTATGGAATCATGGCTTCCCCACCCAGTTTTAGAATTTCCCCAGAAACTCTGTCAGGCCCTACTGATTTACTTTTTCCCATACCTGTCGGGAGGAGATACTTTCACAAGACTGAGCGTCGCCACTCTTTCCTAATTTAATACATTTAAAATTGCCAAAAATTAATAAAATATCTTAAATTTGGATGAAGTAAGACGCACTAAATATCATCTAATCACGCTTCCTTAGTTTATATAAACCAGATTAATATGCCAAAGCCTGGTTTACCCCTCATCCCAAGATTCAGCCCGTTCGGGAATTGAACCGCGGACCTAGACTGGCACAATCTCTAACAAGTTAAACATTAATAATGGGTTGATATTATTAATATACGCCAATTAGGCAACACGAAAGTATAAAAAAAACATTTTACGATAACGTACGAACCTGTGGTTCTACGGCCAGTAATACAATCACGAGTCAGAAACATCGTTGTCATGGCAACGGCTATAATACACACAGCTATGAATTATATCCTTCTTAATAACACGAATGAACTGGTCTAAGCTAAAGACAAATGGACCCTTTCAACGGAGTGTTTGATACTCGCCATATTGAAAAGAGATTCTTCCAAGAAAAGGCAAGTTATTTGCATGTTTACCTTTAAACATATATTTCTACCCCTCTTTTGAAGTGGGAGAAGGAAAATATATAATAAAGAAACACTTAAGTGAATCTAAAGTAGACACAGCGCAAAAGAAACGTAAAGTGGAGAGTGTACGAAGGGACTTGTGTTCTGAGCAAGAAAATTGGAAACCGCCACGTCTGAAATTTCTTTGCTACTTCTTGTTTCTCAAGACATTTTCGGTTTCCGCCATTTTCGTCTGTCATCTGCCTTCTTCTTAATTTATCACTCATAATTTTAAATCATTCTGTATTAGGTGAGATGCCACACAGAGGCGACATTAAAACCATATGGGCTCACGTCGAAAGCTTTAACTGATCTGACACTGCCTAATCAAATACCGCGTGTATTTGGGAGACTTAACATTGGACAATACTGCGTTTATTACAGAACACAGTCGAAATCACAGATACCAACACGAAGCGTTAATGTTATAGTCATTATGATTGTTTAATGTGCTAAGAGACGAAACAAAGTCTCAGGCCACTTTCATACTTAAAGCATAAAATATTAATGTTAGAAATGGTCATTGCGTGTCGTCAATAATTTCCCAAAACTTGTTAAGTAATGCTGGTGTTTTGGTAATATAATTTTCTTACCATATCTAAGAAGCAAATAGAAAATGATGGTAATAATAGAATTCATTGCTATTTCTGACATAATTCCCTTGTTTGGTACACAGACTTGTCATCTTGAAGCTCATCACTGGTAACTATATCACAGTTTATACTTAGCCGTGAGTCATGAAAGGCATTCATCTGTGGACAAAGCCCCACGTATTAACGTGGACTCTAGATGGAGCCCCGTGAAGGAGGTAATCATACTAGACCATATGAGTGTTGCATGAGACATCATATAATCCACTGCATTATCTTAGTAATTATTACATGTTCAGGTTTAAAATATATAAATATTTAAAATAACCGTCAATCACAATAAAATTTAAAGATTAAAAGATTTAAAATATCATATTATGTTCCCTATCGAGTACTCGATTTACATATGGAACTTACACAACATGTTTCGGCTATATGTAGCCATCTTCTGGTGTATTATATATAAACTTGTTACTGAATTAATTTTTACGATTTTAATGATTTTTCTTCTGATGTTTTGTCCTTTATATTGATTCACTATTCGTTGTAGTATCATTTGTTGTGGTATCCCAGGTCGCAAATATGTTAATTTTGTATTGCGCAATACAAAATTAACATATTTGCGACCTGGGATACCACAACAAATGATACTACAACGAATAGTGAATCAATATAAAGGACAAAACATCAGAAGAAAAATCATTAAAAGTCATTAAAATTGTAAAAAGCAATTCGGTAAAAAGTTTATATATAATACACCAGAAGATGGCTACTTTTAGCCGAAACATGTTGTGTAAGTTCCATATGTAAATCGAGTACTCGATAGGGAACATAATATGATATTTTAAATCTTTTAATCTTTAAATTTTATTGTGATTGACGGTTATTTTAAATATTTATATATTTTAATACTATTCACAATATGACGCATCTACAATACCTTATGTTCAGGTTTATACAAAGCATTGCATAAACCAATACGAACAGAAGTGGGAATGATCAGTATTAAACTGACAGAGAAATTACTGTAATTCTAATGTCGTCAAATAACACCCAATTCCATCAAATATCCTATGATTCTCAAGTTAGAATAAAAAGGAAAGTAAAATGTGCTTTGGTGACAGAAGATTCCTTGTCAAAAATGTATAACCCTGTCGTGGTGTCTCAGTTATTGTTGAGACTGTAACAATTTATAACAGCGACCGAAATTAAAGGAGCAGGGTCCTACAGGATTCGAGCACAATTTTCAATTTTGTTATTAGCCTCAGAAGGTTGAAGGTCGTCTAAATAATATTTAAGAATTTAGTCCGTACCGCAAAGGAAATACAAAAATTCACCGTTACAGAAATAAAATGGTTAATTCGTTAAAGGTCTTTCAGAAAATAATCGCTGTTTATACTAAGAATAATATAAAACAAAAAACAAAATTAAAATATATATTAACCAGCTGGTATATAAAATTACCACTGGCTTTTAAAGGGTTACAGAGTCGAATCTTCTTCAAACGTCTTCAGCTGTCATAACAGAAGATTAGGCAGTGTGAGGAATTCAGTGTTTGAGATAAACAATTTTATCAAAGTAATAATAATACGGAAGCCTTCTGGGATTTGTGACGTGTAGAAGTTGACTAACGATTCAGAGGTTCTTACTGCTTCCATCATCAGGACGTATCTTTACTTACTAGGAGACTATTAGAGGCTAAAAAAGACTAAAATTGACACGAAATAAGTTTAGATAGTTTTGAAGTGAGTAGTAGTACGTGTCAGGATGTGACGTACAGGCGAGCTCTATGGTTATTTGATTTCTGTACGGATAAAAGTAATCTGCATTCATATACGTGTTGGATTTAATAATTATTTTTCCTAATTTAATAAGCACATACGTATAACTCATTCGTTTTAAATAAAATCTCAAGCATTCGCCGAATACTGCCACATTACGTAGTATATAAAATAATGAACGTAGTAAAAAGGAGAATAAATATTTTCTCAAGTACCTTTTTTTGCAGTTCCTAGCAAAGAAAATTCGTCTTCATGTCATGTAATGGTCTGAAACTGAAAAAGTAGGGAAAACATACACTTCGGTCCCCATTAAGTACTGACTTAGAAAGTTCGTTGTCAGGAATTTCAGACTCAGTAATAACGTCTATTTGGCAACAGGGTCAAGTCCTTTCACCCACTGACCCCTCAGAACACAAAGAAGGATCCAGAGCTTCGGCAACTTCGCCAGTGGCACAAAAATTTTTGTTGTAGAGGCAGAAGGTTCACTGCACCCAGGGTGGTACTAAAAGTGACTGGATTAGTGCGCAGAAACCGATCGAATCTACAACAGCATTCTCTGACCTGTTGAATCGTGACGAAATTGTGGAGGGAGATGACTTCACTGTCATTACCTCCAAAAAGAAACAAAAACGAGCAACTCCTAAGCCCACAATAACTGAAGACGCAATTCACACTGCTTTACCTTGCTCTTCCCCCCCCCACCCCCCCGAGACCCGTGATTCTGGGAAGACAGGACACACCAACAACCAATACCTAAACGCCCCACGAGCAAAAAGGTCTCTCAGCTGTCCCATCTCTGCTTCATAAAGATTTCTGTGGAACCTTATAAGGTGCGAACCGTGCCCGCTCAGTGCGCACGGAGCCAACAGTTTTACCACGTGGAGGCAAAAACTGTCAGGCCCCTCCGGCCTGTGCCCACTGCGCGGATGAACATTTCGCGTGGCAATGTAAAAAGAGATTTCTCCCAAATTTTGTGCCGACCTGTGCCCTGTGCAAGATCGGGGAGCACGGCTCAAAGTACAGAGGTGTCCCTTCTTCCGTGACCGCATGGAGAGGGAGACGAAGAACAGACCTCTGCAAGAAAATTCAAAACGAAGTGCTGGAACTGGGGTCACAGCCCAACCACAGCGACCGTCCATTCCGTGACTTCCCCCCATAACTAACTAACTAACTAACTAACTAGATGGCTTACCGAACCCGAAGGTTCATCACCGAATTAACCAAAGCCCTCCACCGGACCCTGTCCTGGGCCAACAAAATCCAGTTTCCTTTAACTCCTATCTCCCATAGATCCCGCCTGAGATTATCCTCCCATCTACGTCTAGGTCTCCCCAGCGGTCTCTTCCCTTCAGGTTTCCCAACCAGTACCCGTTGCACACCTCTTGTCCCATCCATACGCGCTACATGTCCCGCCCATCTCACTCTTCTCGACTTAATCACCCTCACAATACTGGGGGAGCAGTACAGATTCTTAAGCTCGTCATTGTGCAGTTTTCTCCACGCCCCATCGTCTTCCCTCTTAGGCCCAAATATCCTCCTCAACACCCGATTCTCAAACACCTGCAATCTGTGTTCCTCCTTCAGAGAGAGAGACCATGTTTCGCACCCATACAAAACAACAGGCAAGATTATTGTTCTGTATACTTTAATTTTCAGGTTGGGTGCGGCAAATGCCTGGACTAGGCTGCTGAACTTTGTCAGCTCGCAAGTAAGACAGCCTCCTCCACCACACCCATACAGCTTCAGTCAACCACTTGACCTTTATTCTAAATAAATTTCATACAGCAACACGCCAGGCCAGACCCCCGGCTTGCACACGGTGCTAACTGCAACACGTCAACACAAACCACCCCACAGGCTACAGCGAGCGAGCCTCCGAATTCTGTAACCGGAATTTCTTCGCCGGTTAACGCTCTCTCTGTAGTAGCGGAGGACGTCACACATGCCGAAAATCTCGGCCTTTAGGCCCCAAGACCAACGCAAGCACGGGGAATAACACCACCCTTAAAGCGCATAACACAGAAAACCTCAGGGAGGGAGAAGAAGAATACTCGTCTCAGAGAGACACACACATCAATACCCACACCTGTAACCGTCCACTGATCGTGGCCTCGTGACAGCTGCCGTATCAGGGTTGGTGTTTGACTGCCTCTCCTCCCGAGGGCTATGTGGATATCTCAGGGTGTAGGATTTTTAGGGCCTAGCCAGTCGGTAGGTCGTGTTAACGGCCTGATCACACCACCCAATAATAATTCAGATTGAAGTTGGAAGGCACTACTATTTATTTGTATACAATTTACAGCTTCCTGTGTGTCTCTAGCACCTTCTCTATCGCGACTTAAAACAAGAGTGCCCCCACCTAAATATCCTCGGCGCAAGGGTCCCGGGCTTGGTGCGAAGCACACACACACACACAACCCCCCCCCCCCCCTCATCACAGAGAGAGAGACCTCTCACGGACCGCACAACGCGATCTTCCACACTTGCTCATAAAAGCACTTGTCTGTCTCACACCCAGCAGCAGACAAGAGAATTTGTTCAAATTGTTCGGACTTTCAATTCGAAATTCTCATTCCAGTATCTTCTGAATTCCATCTCAGGAATACTCCTGCAATTCATGCAGCACCCATATGAGAGCGCCCTCCCAATAATATACAATAACTCCCTAGCCACCCTCCTCGGTCACCCAATTCATGGGTAGGTTCCTCAGACACACAGACATCTTGTTCTGGAATGCCAGAGGCGTCGAGTCGAAAAAGTCAGAATTATTAAATTACTTAGAAACAAATAACATCCCCATAGCACTCATTAATGAAACTCATTTGGAATCTGCCACAAAATTTAAGTGTCCAAACTACACGACTTTCCGGTGTGACAGGCTAAATCAGAGAGGTGGCGGAACGGCCATTCTAATCCGACGGGGTTTCAAACATTCGGAAATCCCCCTTCCTCCACTCTAACATATGGAAGCGACAGCTATCCAAGTGAACATCAACGAAGAAACAATAATACTAATATCTATCTACAACCTCCCCCCCCCCCGGGCAGAATTATAGAGAGTGACATGGACCATGTTATGGCAACCGGAAACAAAGTAATTCTAGCAGGCGACTTCAACGCCAAACATGTAACTTGGAACGCTCGGCAGAACAATGTAGCTGGGCAGACACTTCTAAAACACTACTTCAAAAGTAATTACATAATATCGGCTCCATCTCAACCCACACACTTCCCAGACTGTAATCCTGGTGAAGCGGATATACTTGATTTTGCCAGTATCAGTACCGTGCTTTCCAGCCATTCAATACGCTCACAAGGCAGTCTCTCGACATCCGACCACAACCCAGTTCTTCTCAGCATACGTGGTCCACTAGAACCAGACGAATTAAAACATGCATTCGTCTACACCGAAGCCAATTGGAATCTTTTTCAAAATTACATTTCTGAAAACTTAAACACACAGTGCGTAAATGGGAACTGCTGTAGCAGTGAGATTGATACAGCTGTTGACCACCTTACAGACGTTCTGAATAAGGCCATGCACCACTCTATTCCGCTCAGAAGGAGAACTTTCAGGTCAATGCAAATTGCAGGATCCACTCGACTTCTCATTCAAGAAAGAAACAAACTGAGAAATCAGTGGCAAAGAACCCACGACATTAGGCTTCGTCCCCTCATCAACGAATTGAAACAGAAAATTGACTCAGCCATTAAATATCAAATATCGAACACCTGGCAGCAAACACTCCAAGGCCTCGACACTACCAACACTAAAGACACGTGGAGGATAACAAAAAGCCTCACAAACTAACTAACTAGATGGCTTACCGAACCCGAAGGTACATCACCGAATTAACCAAAGCCCTCCACCGGACCCTGTCTCCTTCAACTCCTATCTCCCATAGATCCCGCCTGAGATTATTCTCCCATCTACGTCTAGGTCTCTCCAGCGGTCTCTTTCCCTCAGGCTTCCCGATGCACACCTCTTGTCCCATCCATGCGCGCTACATGCCCAGACCATCTCACTCTTCTCGACTTAATCACCCTCACAATACTGGGGGAGCAGTACAGATTTTTAAGCTCGTCATTGTGCAGTTTTCTCCACGCCCCATCGTCTTCCCTCTTAGGCCCAAATATCCTCCTCAACACCCGATTCTCAAACACCTGCAATCTGTGTTCCTCCCTCTGAGTGAGAGACCATGTTTCGCACCCATACAAAACAACAGGCAAGATTATTGTTTTGTATACTTTAATCTTCAGGCTCTTAGAAATTAGACGGGAAGACAAAATATTTTGGACTGAGAAGTAGCAAGCATTTCCGGAATTTAGTCTCCTCCTAACTTCCTCACAAGTATCGTTTTGATTTGTTATTGTTGTTCCCAAATATTTGAACTTTGTAACCCTTTCAAAGGATTTATTAGCCACCCTAAGATAATTTTGCCCGCCTGTCTTCTGACGACGAGATACTAACATGTACTTAGTTTTTTCTGAATTTACTTCTAGCCCCACTTGTCTACTGGCCTCTAGTAAAACTTCTGCGTTCCTCTTTATTGTATTGATATCGTCCCCCAATAACTTAACATCATCAGCATATGCCAATAGCTGATGTGTTCCATTCAATTGCAAACCCTCCTGCCTATCTTGGACTTTCCTGATGGCATATTCTAGCGCAACGTTAAAGAGCAAGGAAGACAAATCATTAGAATCGCAGATGATATGCAAATAGAATGGTATGAATTTAACATGTCCGTGTTCCATTCGAAACAGAGTGTTTTGGAAGGATAGTAAAAATATTTGTCTCCTAAATCATACGGACCAAGCAATTAAGGCCTCAGTATCGGTTTATTTCATTTTATTATCAGTTCATTTTACTGTATACAATTTGGCAACATAAATTTCTAAAATAATTACATTTCAATTTCTAGTCATCATTGATATATTTCGAAGTAATTAACGTTCGCGCTATGGTTTATAAATTATTTTGCACAATAAATAATGCAAGACCAGCGAGGTTTTCCACAACATAAGACATATAATTCTTAACGACAGATCGTGGGTTAGAAGAATTCACGATAATAACACCAATGCTTTTATTGTACAATCTTTAAAGCAAAATATTATCTTTCGCAAATCCTAACAAATATTTTAATTCTCTGTAATTTTTAGTTGAGCCGGGATAGCTCAGTCAGTATAGTGACTAGCTACGGGCTGGACGACCGGGGTTCGATCCCCGACGGGGGCAGAGGATTTTTCCTCTAGCCTCTGCGTCCAGACCGGCTCTGGGGCCCACCCAGCCTCCTATACAATGGGTACCGGGGTCCTTTCCCGGGGGTAAAGCCGGCCGGGGCGTGATGCTGACCACTCACCCCATCTAGTGCCGAGGTCAAGAAAGGGAGGAGCTACACCTCCTCTCACCCCAAGAGCCTACATGGCGCATAGCGGGACAAACTTTACTTTTACTTTATAATTTTTAAGTATTGTGTACGTGTGTAGAGAAGTTTCTATTTTCCCACAGATCAACAGGCTAAAAATCATTGTGTTGTAAAACGCTGGTTATCCTGTCCATAAAATTCAGGTGTGGCCGCGAACATTCTGTAAGCACAGCCATTTGCTGTTGTTTAAATATAGGTTAGTGTCGTTTAAAGCAATATTTTGTTTATGTGTCCGTTGTATATGGTATTTTTCTATGGTTTCCCTATGGCGTCTATTTTGTACTATTTTTATAATATCTAAAGTTTGTTCTATTGCCCCATATGTGTGTCCCGTGTTTAATATATGTTTTTCGTAGGCAGAGTGATCCTTATTCTGTTTGATAGCTGTTATATGTTCTTTGTGCCTTTGTTTAAACGTGCGTCCTGTCTGGCCTATGTAGGTTAAAGGACATTCCATGCATTTTAATCTATATACGCCAGGTTGTTCGTATTGCTTTTCTGTGTCATATTGTTGTTTTTGTTTTAGTATGTTTAGTATGCATATAACATGAATAACTCCCAAATTTTATCACATTTGTTTACAGAATAATTCAAAACAAACGTAAGATGCGTAAAAACGGGAAGACCAACGGAACACATGTTACAATAATGAATTATTGAAAGGCATGCATTATAATATAAAATAGTTTTAAAAACAACACCTGAAGATGATGTATTACATCGAAACATGTTGTGAAATGAATGAAAGCGCTCAAATGTAACATCCTTATAGTGATGAATGGCGCTAATTTTAAATTTTAAATTGTAACATTTAAATTTTAACACCCAAATATAGTTTTGTGTATTGACCTGTATTTTATTATATATTTTAATCAAAAACACAAACATGACGCATATAAACCTTAAACTGAAATATGAGTACAATTCGGCCCCCTGATGCACCGCAGTTTATTTCAGAAACGTTTTAATAAATCGCACGGTGTAGTTGTGGGGCATCGATCAGCCACGATGTGCCGGTCCCTGGTGATCAATCCGTCACCGCTCGACTTTGATTAATGGCACGGATTTATTCGAGGTTGGTCAGCGATGTCGGACGCATCAATTCTGAATTGACTGGCTGTAGTGGGCCCATGTTTTGTGCGAAGGGGAACACATGTAACGGCAATGCTTTATGGGCAGGATTTTGAGGATAAAGGGCTAAGGACGCGACATTTTTGTTCACGAATTCTGAGAAATATTTAGTTCAGAAACAAGTGCAGGTCCAACGTCATGTTGATGCCGTGAACCATTTTACATATTTTGTTAAGATCTGATATTAGAATGGGGAAGATGATCTTTTGGAATGCGACGCCGCCCCTGTATCTGCCCAGGAGTCCATGTGGCGCCAGGACATTCATATCTTGTTGCTGAAGATAGTCCTCGAGAACATCACGGTTGGTTAGTAGTATTTGAGGTTTTCCCCGGCTGTGAGACTGAAGATTGCTGTCTTCTGGGTTATTGCCCCGTGTAGTCGCCCTGATGATGGACGCAACAAGGACCTCTGAATCGTTGGAAAACTTCCACCAGACTACACGGGGCAACAACCCAGAAGACAGCAATCTTCATTTGACGCATTACTTGGGCCCAATTCACTTCGTAGTGGCAATCGGTTTCAACTGGCATTCACACATTTTAAACAGATGAAATTAATTTGTCGTCTAGGTTTCTAGGCTGGTCACGGAAAGAGAAAATATTCTGCTTAGCTTTTATATTGGGTTTCTGACGTTCCACACGTGATTGTATCTACGTACTTCAGCAAAAGATACTACCACCAAGATCTGCACCAGCGGCGGCTCCAGGCGGGCTCGCGCCCTGACCCTTCCGCGCACACCGTCGCACCCTCCTACTCGCCGGGGCTTCAGCGATCCTGCCTTTGCCTTCCGTGGAGTGAAAACGTGTCATTTCGAAGCATTCACAAGAAGGGAGGTCGTTTTCGTTAACACACTGAGAGACAGAAATCGAGCCCGATAAAACCGCACGATGACCGCGACTGAGCGAGCACCTGCCACTGGCAGGCCACAACGCTACCCGTAGATGGGGCTCTGTGTTACAGCTGAGCCAGTCTGCACGCCATCCAGGCGAACAGATTTCTGTCCACCTCGTCGTGTTTTACAATGTGATCCCATCCCACTGAAAAAGTAAAGTCTCTTACAGTAAAATGCTCGCGCCATCAAACTTTTAATCGGCTTAGCAGGTTAACAGCTCAATATTAGTCTCTATTTTCCTTGAGTTCTATTTGGTAAATGTAGAAAAGCATATTTTATTAACCGCATTGATTATTTTCCTATAGTTCTATTCAGGAAACGCAGAAAGGCGCCGGAGAGTTATCCTTTAATCAAATGGAGGATCCGAACTCTAATAACAGTCTCCAAGAGTCTATCTGTCTACTCGTACATTCAATCCCTAACCCGAGATTCAATCGGCATAACAATGAAAACAACGCAGTAAATGTATTAACAAGAGAGCACTCTTTTCAACTCCGTTTCACCAACACCGGCAAAGCTGCGGCTGTGTAAGGTTAAAACAGCTGTACAATTTAATCTACCGAAAATACTAACGTTTCATGAAAGTTATTTTTTATGAAAATGTGCCACCATAAGGAAAGATCATGAATGGCACGTGTTAGAGAACTTGTGTACGATTACTCAGGCCTACTTTAATACTTTGACGTAACAAAAAGGAAGTAACCGCAGGATGGAGAAGACTACAAAACGAGAAACTTCCTGATTTAGGCATACGCTCACCCAGTATTGCTATTTAGCTGATCAAGGAAAGGCGGATGAGGTGCATTTTAATTGAAAACCTGAAAGGAAGAGGTCGTCTGTGAGACCTCGGCGTGGGCGGAAAGACAACAACAAGAGATTCGAGGTTTTCACGGCGGCGAGTCTGAAGATAAAATAAATTCTGTGAATAAGGCAATGATCCTTCCAATTCCATAAAATCAAAGGAATTTCTTGATAAAAATGATCCATCGCCATGAAAGTCTGTTTGTAAAAGCTGCAAAATGTCTCTGGTTCCAGATTCACGTCGAAACACAAGATACAAATGAAGTAAACAATTAGAAAACGAAAATCAACAGGAATATGGTTTTCTGAGCATTTTCTGTTTTCTGCTGATGTGATTCTGTTCCGTACTGCAATGCATCTCGATTACCTCGTCCCGAAGTGGGACACAGGCCGTTCAATGACCGTACCTCACGTTGAACAATAAATACACAGGGGCGCGGGTGATAAGCTCCACGATTTCTCAGCACCGGTGAGTTATGTGGAGAGAAATCAAAACGAATTTACTGGGAATGCCGCTGGATTGGGAATTTCCTAGCCTGTCAAATCACAGAAGAATCGCTTTTACACAACCGTCAGGTAAGACGGTCTCAACTTAATTTATCCTACGCGGAAACAGAAGTTCCAGTTGCTGCGCACAAAGCTGCGTTGTCCTATTTAAGATTTAAAGTACTACAGCAATTATGTTGATGAATGTGAAGATTTCTACTTTTGTTTTAATGGTGAGAAAGTTAACTTTCCTCGAGAATTCCAGTGCGCTGTGCGCTGTCAAAGTGTTACTGTCGCGTGATAAAGTGACCGTCTGGAGGTGGCCATCACTGTTTCGAACAGATGATCGCTGTGGTGTAATTCACGAAGCATCTAGCACACTAGCGGAGGTCCGTCTGTCGCTGCTGGCAGTCTCAAGGTTCTCCACGAGGATTACGCCATATGGCAGGTAGAAGAACGACAGTCCCCAGCGTAGGCCAATTTGACGATGTCTTTGGACATGCTGGTTGAAATTCATGGCACTATTAAAATAGGCCAGCGGCAATTTACAATACATTCAAGCTGAGGATGCGCGTCATTTAGCGGAGTCCTTCATAAGATAATAATCGGTCAACTGGTTAAAAAAAATCACACCTTGCCTCCCTGTCTTTGGCATAAATGTTGATGTTACTGGCCTACCTTCGCCTCCGCCATGTGAAACGAGACCCTTGCCATGCATTAGCACGGAGCGGAGAGACAACAGTTACTTGAGGGTTGCGCAGGGAGCTAAAAATTTCTTAAAAATGAAAATTGTTTACAATTTCGTGACCCATTAAGGTGCATATTTTTCCTACTACAGATTTACATTACGTTATACATATAATCTAAAAGCTTCGTATAAACGCCACATACGCTAATGTCAACACATGGAGCATTTCCTAAGACTAGTTGGTTCTGCTCGCCGGGCTGTCACGTAAAAGTCATTAAGGGGGAAATTATGTGAAAATTCTTCTGCCAAGTGTTAGGGACGGAAGCCAAATTTTTTAAAAAAACTACGATAATTTTTACCGAGAGTTTCGAATGCATATTCCCTGATCCGTTTTGCAATTCTAAATGCAGATTACAAATAAAACACTTATTTTAAAGTCACAGCTAATCGCCTCGCTGAAAAAAACACATTAAAAAATTTGAATCACGTTTCTGTAAGGGTAATATACCCACAAAATGCAATAACTCGCTAAATTGTAACATTGTTCGAAGTCGTTGAATTTGATGATAGGAGTGGCTTAGCAATCATCAAGTCATCTATGGAAAACACACGAGGTCAAAAGAAGTTGCTGATGAATATATTTGGAACGAGGAGGAAAAGGTGGGCGTAAACATGAGCAGCCTCATGATTTGTACTCTCACCAATGTTAGAACGATGCTCAAATTATGAGAAGGCAGGGCATTTATCACACAGAGAAGACGCGAAATGCAACTGGTAACTTCAAGGAGGACACTTGGAGCACCAAAGTATGGCTTGATTCGTCTTGCATATAGGAAAATAAACCTTCTCCGGGGGGGGGGGGGGGGGTTGCCCATCTGAGCGACTATGCTTCTCAATGGAATTACACAATCCCCCGTGCTAATAACTGCAACAAAGCCAAACTGGTAGTATTTCTGTTTAATTTCGTGCAAATCAAATCAGCCCTAAAAGCACAATTTTTCGATATATGAGTACTATAAAATCTCTATCCCGTCGATTCTCAAGCACATCACAATCTCTGGAATTTCACAGCTTCGGCTGATGTACTGCAATTCTTCTTGAAACATGTGCACCTTTTAACACATTATGGCGACTTTAATGTAATGACAAAAATTTCGCAGTCAACCGCGTATCTCTATACGCAACTCATTAACAGACAACGCAGCTACAATAAGCAAAACTCTTTGAACGACGCAGACTTTTAAATGAAAAGCCCCACACAGGTGATTATCACACGAGGCACCCTTGCTGGAGAGACCGTTTACATGTGTTGTGGCTCAGGTTCCACGCCTCTAAATTACCCACTTCATGCGGTCAGGTACCTACTGGATGGAAGGCTTAAAGCTCTCTTGGTTTAGAGTTCATACGTATTTGAAATATCGCAAGTATGAGCCGAGGGTACAATAAATGTGCCCCTTCCCACCCACGTATTCTCGTATGTCGAGAGGTTTGGCTGATACTGGAGCTGCTATTCTAGTGGCTTACCAGCTAGGGGGGAACCGCAAAACCGCAAATTGCCGCTGGGCTTCCATATGTGAAACTACATAATCCGTTTCCCTCCTAATCTGCCAGATATCACCGTGGCCACCACCAACTCGAGTGGTTAACAAATACGCGCCAACAGGTTGGCTGGACAGTGCCTGCAAGTATACGAACCACTCCCGCCAAAAGTTTACACAGTGCGCGATTAGAAAAACGATGATGATTCAGACAAGCTACAAACTCCTTATATCACTTTTTGAGCCCGAGGTGCCCCCAACAGTACGAGAACGATGTCTAAATATACGGAATTCTACTTGGAAATATCAAATATACAACATAGGCTTACCTAAATCCCCTGCAGCATGATTAAAAGCCGGGAGACGACTACGTGGTATAATAATCCTGGCGATAAAAATCCACTTACACAACGTAAAAACGTATAAACTCACAAAGTGACTGGAGGAAGACCATGCTTGAGAAGCTTATAGCCGTTCAGCTGGCCAATAAATCCCATCATTTTAGGAAACACGAAGGTTCAATGCCGTGTTCTGCTAAGTGGCCCTCTGACCCTCATTGAGAGGAGGGAAAATGGCGGCGGCCGGAGCCTGACGCTGACTACTCACTCCCATCTAGCGGCAAGGCTGAGAATGAACCTTTCTCCCCCTGAGCGCCTACATGGCGCGTAGCGGAAAAGCCCTAAGAATTTACTTATCCTCGGCACTGTTGCTCGCGAGTGTTAAATCCCTGTGACGTATGCGGCCTGGAAAGTCACAAGAGGATGGGATGGCTTCGCTTTTACGAGTTGCTTGTCGGGGGCAGGAGACGCGGTCAAGGGAAGGATCTTTCTCTCCCAAGACCCCCCCCCCCCAAAAAAAAACACACACAGAAACTGTGAAGTTGGCCAGCCTAGTGAGACTTGCTTTACGACTGACACACATTAAACAACTGGCTTAATGGAATCGGTTTAGAAATGAACAGGGGATTAACACAAATACGCATTTTTAGTAAATATCGGTGGCTTGCAGGCTGCGTAAATTATTTTGACTCACGACCATACTTCAATAAATACGAACACTAGATTTCAGCACCCCCATCTAGTGCCGAGGTCAAGAAAGAGAGGAGCTATACCTCCACTCACCCCAAGCGCCTACATGGCGTATAGTGGGACAAACTTTACTTTAATTTGTACTGAAAGCAAAATACAAATTAATTTCCCAAGAACTGAACACAAAGCAAAGTAACGTGCTGCACTGTGAGCGACGGAGGCAGTATGACCTCCGAAACTTTGGTAAACATCGACCAGACTACACAGCACAACAACCTACCTTACATAAAAGTTGTCCGGAGAATTTGACGTAAATACGTCTATACGGAAAGGAAGTTTATATATTGGCTTTATTCTAAATATTTCCTTTATAGATCCTTTACAATTGAGATAAGTTTGATTAAGACATTGATTATTTAACTTGAATTAGTTACGCTTAAGATGGATCTGTGGTAGCTGAATGCAATTTAAAGTAATGTAATCTAACGTAATGCAAGGTAAGGTAACAATAATGTTGAGTAAACAGTTGACGTTTCCTAGGTAACCATCTTACACTTTTTCGTTACACTTTTTTGCTGAATGACCCTTCCTCATAGACATATTTACGTCAAAAAATATGATGGCAACCGAATGGAATTGTTGCTTTAAAATGGCTATGTACTTACCGTGACGGTGCGAAGAACGCTAAGAGTGATTGTGTGCTCGGTCGACCAATTGCAACACTGCCCGACTGATTGCTTCTGTGGGAACCACAAGACAAATATTTCTGAGTGAGAGTTTCTTCCCACACCCCAACCTCTTGGAACCTCCCCGCCTAGCCATTACCTCCCTCCACAACTCCATTACGCAATCATAAACGAACTGACTGCTTTCTCAACTGCTTTGGGCCTCCATCGCCATGGCAACGATGGTGACAACAGGCCTTCTGAAACGTCGGTAAAATACACGACAAAAACCCAGAACCGAAGGACTTCATACCCGCCGCCGTGAGAACTTAAGATCTCACCAAATCGTTCCTTGTTACATAAAGTAGTTGAATAGACGTTAAACGAATTAAAAATAAACTCTGGTCTCAGGATAAAAAACTGCAGGTGACAGAAATATTACAGCAACACATTCCGTGACCACTTCCCACCATGATTATCCGTCGCGTCGCTTCTGCAACCGCCCTTGCATGAGTGATCGGCCTTGAGTGGGACTCGAACCCACGGTCGCAGCAGTCAGGCGCACGAGGTATATTATACAATAATTTTCGTAAAGTGTTCAAATTACAGATGGTGGTCCTCTGCTTTGTTGGGCCGTGTACGTGTTTCTTATTTTTCAACCAGATTTTATCTCACGGCCGGCAAAGCAACACATGTTAGGTAAATTGCTCTGCCCACATGAATCACGAAGTCAGCTGACCGGAAGGGGGGGGGGGATGGCTTCGCTACTCTGCTTGGCCTTCAGTCTCCAGCGTTGCGATGTTGAGAAGGAGCGTGTACTTAAATGACGTAAATACGTCCATACGGAAGGGTGATTCGGCAAATCAGCGTTAGATGCGAACACTTGGGTTGTCAATTACACGCTCCGGCCGCATTACCCCGGCACCTCTGGAGTGTGGCGCTATTGGGCCTCACAGCCGGTCTAGACTTGCGGCTGAGTCCAGGACGAATCTGCGAATTCCGAAGTCCGATAGAAATAATCACTAAGCAGACATTATCGGATTTTGACATCTTGAATTAAAAACAGTGCCGACAAAAGGATATTATTAAAACGTCGTCCAACGCCTTGCATTAGCAGATCGTTTGTAAATGGCGCCCAACGCTCGGGGTCATGGCCGATAATAAAAATTAAGCGTAATTAAGAATAAAGACCAATGTTTTCAAATAAGATTGCATAGCAGCTAATTTACATTAAGAAAACGAAGTTGCTGATAAATAAGACTGATTCTATATATTCGTTTCACGTTATTTGGGCGAGACTGCCAAAGACAGAAAAGTTTCTTTTGCGCGCGATTACATAGGCATATTAGTCTATATGTGGAGATACATTTGTAATTAATCCATAGATTTATTTACGTGCCACGGCTTAAATACGAGTTTTTATTTTTTTAAATTAAGCGTGGCCACTTTATTTTACTCTATTTGCTTCCCTATGTTCCATTTGAATGACTTTGCTACCCTGATTAATGAAGAACTTCCAACATCTTGATTCATAAAACTTGAAAGCAGCAGCAATAAATGACGGTACTGTACAAATGTTTGTACGATGTGCATTTATGTCAGATGTTAAAACGAGAATCCATCCTTCTCACTTCTTATAATCGCTGGAAAATTTGGTCAAAAAAGACACTTCTTTCTGGACTAGTAAAATGAGACGCTTCTCACGTGGAATCCAAATTTTTATCGCATTAAAAACCTGAGATCTGACATAGTTTATGTTCGAATTTGAACAAATTACGTACGCTCAGCTGGTTACAGACAGGATCGTAGAAAAACTATAGCAACATAACGGGATCTGTCACAAGTTTGTTGCTAACCATTAAAATCTTCTGTGCATTCAGGAAGAAGTCTTTACCAAGGACAAACCTTGCCATCGTCTGTCAGTTAATTTTTCTGGTAATAAGATGCAGAACTGGCGTCCATTTTCAATCAAATTCTTATCGCGTTTTTTCTTCAAAACCCCCACATTGTAAAATCAATAATACTATAGAAATCGTAAGTGGATTCAGTGATAATTTTTTCAACTTAACTTAAAAACTTAAACTTAAGTCAATTTAACAACAGATAAATATATGATACACGCGAAGTGAATGGTTTGGAGCACAAAATTTTGCCGAATTCCTTCTTCCAGATCACATGAAAAAGTTCACAACAAAACTTCGTTACTCTGCTCTTGGCCTTGAAATAAATTTTCCATTGTAAGTCTTCAAATCGAGTACGATGTCTCAAATTAATCATGAAACCAAAACATACGTAAATCTCATCATTAATTTTTAATAAGGATCTGTAAATAAAATTTTCGAAAAATCCAGAGACACGAACACACGATCGCATATCTGTCTCGCATGTAAGGCGTTCTTTGTATCTCCTATAAGGCTGTGTATCTCATAACGTACAATGAACAATGCCCTACCAGTTCTATAAGATTTTACAAAATATTAACATAGCAATTCTAGTGCCAAAATCAAATTTATTATGCCTAATAATTTCATGACGTTTATGGCACTTTCGGCGCGATTTCTACTTTTTTGTAAGTCTAGATCATGAAAGAACGTTACTAACACATCGGTATCTACGCAAAAATACTAATCTCCAGATTATGCAAAAGACATTAATAATGTTTATCTCGTAACTGCTGTACGATAATTATTTCAAGAGCGGTTTGTCCTCCTATCATGAAACACATTAATATTAACGATTGTAGGACATTAAGGTATGAGTTTTACTTTGCCTGTAATGGCATTACGGCGATATCAAATTTAATATAAATCCGTTTAGCTGTTCTCGAGATATTTTACGTAAGTAGAAAGTCGGGCGCTCTACAGGGGTACAGTGAAAACATATAAAATCTCAGGAACAGATTTCAGGGACAGTTTTGAAAGCAGGGCACAGATCAGAACCCTCCTCCGACTCTCCCAGTAACCGGATGTGTCATGAAGTGAGTCTAACCGAGTTTAATTATAAACATAAGCACGGCGGAGCGCCAGTGTTCCCCGCTTCCTCTGTCGTAAATTACAGCGATTACGGAAATTTTGAGTTGATTTTGTGAGAGGTCGTGTCGGACGGCGTAAAAATACCGCGTGCACCCGGAAGCAGACATCGCATCTACGTGTCGCGAGTGGTTTCCTTCGCCCATGTTTCCTGAACAAAATCACGTACCAAAGTTCCCATGTATAACACGTGACATGATAATATTCCATGCCTTATTTTATCACGATAATAACACCAGGTTAAAAAGCACAATGCATGACGTCCACCATTGTGTAATTTTGTGTTACATCCTCCTGTTAATTCGTGCTTCCTCCGTTAACTCACCTTTATTCGGTGCGTTAATCACAACTAAACTGTCCTGTCACTGTCATAAAGCGATCACACGGCGAAACATAAAGTCAAAACCTCGATACAGATTAACGGTGGCTGCTGACATAATCCGAGATCCTTATCCTGTTTCAAAAACATAGTTAAAATAGACATATCAAAATAAGGAGATGGCTGACTGACTTCTGGGTTGTTTCGGAGGTCCTTGCTGCCTCCATCTACGACAGAAATATTTTCTGTCGCCTTAATATTAGGAGACACACTGAATACTTTGGATGTCAGAGGGTGAAGTAGAATCAACTGGCTTTAATTAATACTAACGAACTTTTGGGCTTCAAGAAAGCAAGCCAGTCTTTGTCCACCTGAATATTCTCAATAAATATATTGCAGAAAGGGGTTAATATTATCAGAATTAAAATTTAACGTATTGTATCCCTCTGCTCTGTAAAACAAGAACTGGACATTCGTGTACCCTGAGGGAAATTTGATCACAAATAGAGAATTTTTACTTAATTCCAAAACGTCGGAATAGCCCGTGATTTATACGGGAGGCAAGTCCATTACAGATTCAAGACGTTTTTCACACTCTGCGAAACACGTCAGAAGGAATCAGGACTCGAAAGAAAACATCTTCAGGTTTTTCAAATGTGATTCTGTACCTGCGTTGTTTCAGGAATTTGTACTTCGTTTCAAGCATCATTCGAAAATAAATAATTTATCAGATGTAATACAGATTCTGTATTAAACAAGCTAAGAGTCTGCGGCATTCATAGTATGAACTACACTGGCGAGAAATAAGTTTTGTGCTTGGAAGAACACAGAAACGTGTGTCTCAAGAGTTTCCCCTATTCTGCTAAAATATTACAGCATTCTATAGCTGTCATTACCACAAAATTTCCCGCAGTTCTGTCCACACTGGCTCTTGGAAGATCTATAGACGCTCGAGAGGATATTATCTGGCCTCTGGACACAGAAATGTCCAGTTTTCTCTGCCTCCTGGAAAGGCGCACGTAATTTCTGATTTTCCAATGTTAAGTTGACATTGTCCATTACCGTTTCGAGCGCCATACCTTAATTCGTCCTGAGTTTAAGGAATGTCGAAATAACTGCCATGTATATTTTTAGTGGTAGCTTTATAGCATATTATTCAGGAGGTCCCGTGTTCGATTTAAACAGCCCTCATTAATAATAAACTATAAATATAATTATACAATGAATAACGTTTCACTAAGTAATGTCTTGTACCAGATATCAAATATACCTCAGGAAATTTACAGCACAATGTTCATACAATGGATCAAACTGTCAGAAACTCTTAGAGAAAACATCACTTTTAAAATCCGTCTCCTGTAAATTCCCATTTCCTGCGCGGACTTCATTTTAGTCTACTGCAGACAAGAATCGATTCTAATGTCGGAAATGTTTCCCTCGAGTTCTTGTGACATAAATGGCCATTAACGATTCCTAATGAGGATAATAATACGTTATAGTTGTCTTTTAATATCATTACCACATAAAACTATTAACATTATTATTAATAATAACACAATTTTTTAATATTACATGTTTCGGTAAACATAATGACATCATCAGTGATACAGAATTTCGCGATCGAGTGGTTAGTACTTTACTTCGTATTAAGTAAGTCCCGGGTTAAAATGTAGGCGCGAAGACATTTTATTCTAAATTTCTGTTTCCACGGTTTTCCCCAAAGCCTCCTGACAAGTTACGGGACAGTACCTAAATTAGGCCACGACCACTTTGCATGATGCAGTGCCCAATTGATTCAGAATTTGGCTGTTTGTTAAACAATGTACGTAATATTTATTATAAATATGTCGTGTGCCCAATATGGAGGAGGATGAATATATGAAATCACTTCAATTGGAAGTGGAACATTTGAGAACAACAGCAAAATTATCGAAAGTAAACAAAATGGCGAAATAATGAGCACGTGAGGTGACGAAACAATAATAGTGAGAAAGGAAATATAATGATTAAAACGATATGGAGAAGAATGCGAGTGAACTAATGCAGATATCCAAAAAGAATATATTTATAAGTGGGCAATACCACGCAGTCATAGTCTGCCGTGTAGTCTGGTAGACGTTTACCAACGCTCACAGGTCCTTGCTGCCTCCATCATCAGGACGTAGAGTACACGATGTTACAAACCAGAAGACAGCAATCATTTTTTCTCGTTTCCTGATTTCATAGTAATGTTTTTGTTTGCTTTTTTGCAAATAAATAAAAAATTACTTCGCCTCGACCGTGTGTCTGGAGCCTTGTTCACAATAAAACAAAGGTTAACTGCAAACAAGTTAGAATCAGCCAGGTACATCATGGCGGGGGTACTCAAAACTGACACATCTCCATGGTTCCTCGAAGGGTCTGATTCATTGGCGAGAACAGAGTAAAGTCGTTCGAGGTAGTAAGATTTTTGGAACAAAAAACAGTCGGTTGTCTGCAGATGGCAACGGAGAAATGTCACTCCATCTGTCATGAACCCACGTACTCATAGTTGGGAGTGAAATGAAAAGATGCTAGTATCTGTAAGTACCATGAACCAAAGGGGAACAGGGGCGTGGCTGAAAAGTCCACTCTTTGGTTGTCTAGAAGCCAAATGACCGTCTTCTGGTCCAGCACTCAGTGGACAGAAGGTTTGGTGCAGCACAAAGGAAATATCACCCACTGTCAGGAATTAATCCGTAAGCCAAATCTTCACTACACTTCGGCAGTGAAACTTGGATCTCAAGACACGAAGACAAGAGACGATTAGAAGAATCCAAGATTTTCCAGACCCTTCGTTCGAGTTACCCGAAGGTACAGATTATCAAATGAGGAAATAAGTCAGCAATTAAAGACCAAAAATATTGTAAATGACATACAAAATTATCAATTTAATTAGAAACGTTTTAATGAACTGAGAGGGGACAGATTGGCTAAGAAAATATTTACATATAAACCAATAGGAAAGAAGAATATAGGAAGACAAAGGAGTGGTTGGAAGAACCAGTTTTAATATTATTAATTCTGAACGGGCCCAATATCACCGAGTCAATGTAAAGAAGAAGAAGAAGAAAAGTAGCAGACGTTCACGTGTATTTTTGTTAAAGCTTGTGTGAAGGCTATCAGTTTCATGCAGAACAGCGCTTTGTATGCTAATTGTACTCAAACTTCGACCAAACGTCATGTATAATACAAGGTTTAGCGAAACCCGCCACTTTTAAAACAGAAGACACAGTGTCTGAAACGTAATTTTTTCTAAGTGGGTCTTCAAGAACGCATTTAGTGACGTCATCCTTTTGTTCTTAACTGTAGCTTATTTTTGTCCTGTTGCCTCGGCTTCCTTCGCAATTGCTAATTTTACCTTTTGCCTTCGGTTGTGCACACGACTTGTCTTCTTACGTTGGATGCCACGGGATCAAACCCAGTAGCGTGCCCGGTTTGCGCGCGGTTACAGCTTCAGATATAAATTTCGGTATGCGGAAGGATATAAAGGGATATTTGGTGCAGGTTTTGTCGGGGACCAAGAGTCTCCGAATCTCAGGGAATTTACGGGGACTGTGATGGTTGGAGCGGCATTTGCGCCAAGGAAGTGAAATCTCTGTGGTTGAGCAACTGAAGACCACACCGAAGTTACCTCGGAGATGTCCCCTTTTATTGCCTCGAGACACTCTATCGTACAGCCAATTACTCTGATAGGGAAGGCAGCGCGATGATTCGGCTGTTGTATTTGTACTTGAAATTTAAAGGTACAAGCAGAAACTCTTTGCTTGACTTGAAGAACCAGATTTTTTGAGGGCCCGCACCAACGAAATCTCGCTATAAATACCCCCGCAACTCGTAAATGTTCTTAAATTTTGAATTTAATACGGCGAGGAATATTTTAACCCAAGAGGGATGAATTACTTGGACGTTGGAGAAAGTTGCATAATGACGAGCGAAATAAAATTAGAATGATCAAGTTCAAGGGAATGAGATGGGCAGGGCATGTAGCCCGAATGGGACAGAAAAGAGATGCATACAGGGTTTTGGTGGGGAAGCCGGAAGGAAATAGGAAGTAGGATGATAATATTAAAATGGATCTTAGATAAATTGGTTTGGGGTGGTATGGACCGGATTAAAAATGTGCTTAAATGAAACCTGTAACAAAATTCGAATAGGTAAATATGTATCTGAGATATTCCTCATCAAGAACGGTCTAAAACAAGGAGATGCTTTGTCTCCCTTGTTCTTTAACTTTGCGCTAGAATATGCTATTAGGAAGGTCCAAGATAGCCAGGAGGGTTTGCAATTGAATGGAACACATCAGCTATTGGCATATGCTGATGATGTTAATTTATTGGGGGACGATATCAATACAATAAAGAGGAACGCAGAAGTTTTACTAGAGGCCAGTAGACAAGTGGGGCTAGAAGTAAATTCAGAAAAAACTAAGTACATGTTAGTATCTCATCATCAGAAGACAGGCGGGCAAAATTATCTTAGGGTAGCTAATAAGTCCTTTGAAAGGGTTACAAAGTTCAAATATTTGGGAACGACAATAACAAATCAAAATGATACTTGTGAGGAAGTTAGGAGGAGACTAAATTCCGGAAATGCTTGCTACTTCTCAGTCCAAAATATTTTGTCTTCCCGTCTGATTTCTAAGAACCTGAAAATTAAAGTATACAAAACAATAATCTTGCCTGTTGTTTTGTATGGGTGCGAAACATGGTCTCTCACTCAGAGGGAGGAACACAGATTGCAGGTGTTTGAGAATCGGGTGTTGAGGAGGATATTTGGGCCTAAGAGGGAAGACGATGGGGCGTGGAGAAAACTGCACAATGACGAGCTTAAAAATCTGTACTGCTCCCCCAGTATTGTGAGGGTGATTAAGTCGAGAAGAGTGAGATGGTCTGGGCATGTAGCGCGCATGGATGGGACAAGAGGTGTGCACCGGGTACTGGTTGGGAAACCTGAAGGGAAGAGACCGCTGGGGAGACCTAGACGTAGATGGGAGGATAATCTCAGGCGGGATCTATGGGAGATAGGAGTTGAAGGAGACTGGATTTCGTTGGCCCAGGACAGGGTCCGGTGGATTGCTTTGGTTAATTCGGTGATGAACCTTGGTGTTCGGTAAGCCATCTAGTTAGTTAGTTACGTTGTATATTATTGACGTATTTACGTCAAAATCTCCGGAACCGTGGTTCCACTGACTCTGGTTACATCACTGAGTGAACAGCATTGCCTAGTGTGCAGACTTGCCCACAGAGCGTAGCTGGCGGAGAAGTTGCCGATGAGTCACGGGGACCTCATCTTTTAAATTGCATTCCGCGCTCCTATTATTAAGACACGTTATGCTCCTCCTCACTCGGATTTCCCAGGAGGCAAAATCAGTTTTTAAAGGGATTCAGCTACGACGCTGTGATTCGATTGATTTTATCGACTGGACGGGCAAGTTGGTAACAACAATACTAAGTAAACAGATTACGTTTCCTAGGTAACAATAATGCCGAGTACAAAGATGACGTTTCCTACGCAACAACAATGCGGAGTAAACAGATGAGGTGTCCTAGGTAACATAAGAATGAAGTTACAATTTTTCGTTTCCCTTTTTCGTAACACTTTTTTATAACACTTTTTCGTAACAATTTTTCATAACACAATTTTGCCGAATGACCCTTCCTTATAGATGTATTTACGTCAAAACATATTCCTTGTTCAGATTATAATTACCATGGTTACTGCAGTGTTTTCACACGGTCAGTACAGCCCGCTAGATAACAAATGTCAATTATTTCAGTTCTTAGCTACTGCGACAATGGATATCAGCCAAATGTTGTTTCGAAAGGCAAATAGGTGTAGAGGTAAGGACAGTCTGTTGAATGGGTGTAAATACATTACACATGAAATGTCTGGGGAAAAAACATAAAATACATTGTTAGCGAAACTTGCTGTTACGGCAATTTTGAGAGATTAAAATTTTATAGAATAAATATCACTAAAAACAGGGGATTTCATACTTGGATTACGTGTTCCAAATTAAATAAATTATCTTCTGGTTTTTATTGCTTGTGGGTTTTTAAAAATTAAATTATATTTCTTAGTTCCATTTACTGAAGTCTTAGTCCGTAGACCATGTCATCCGACCACTGTATACTAATTGACATTTTGATCAATAGTAATTGCTTTTCTATGAATTAGGTGTATCTTTGGTGTATATGTTACCGGCAATGTATGAAATCCTGCAAAGTATAGAATACATAGGCAATGTATAGAATGCCTAAAGTCAGTTGGCAAAGTATGAAATAAATCATAATGTTAATATTGTTTGGTTGTGTAGATTAAAATTAATCAAAGTCGATTGAGTAAGCTGTCAAGATGGAGGTTGTGCGAGATAGTCGCGAAAACACCAAGCTACTAAATCTCAACGTAACAAAAGTTTTGAGAATTAATTTAATAAAAAAATTGGTGGCTGACATTTTTCCATTTTTGTATTGACTTCCGATTATTGGTGAAACTAATTTATAAAAATCGTCCTATCTCATACATTTCAGAACACCAAGTAAAGAACGAAGTCTAGCACTGTAATAATTTACACTCAAGGTTATGAATTTAAGAAAGTTCACCCTCACGTCGCAATACGCCTTTATGGTATGCCACTTCAGGACAGGATTAACGTTTATCTTCATAAGATATCCTAAAGACTGTGACGATACCGACAATCAGATACTCAAGAAGGCTACCTTCTGGGTTGTTGCGCCTTGTAGTCTGGTAGACGTTTACTAACGTTTCAGAGGTCTTTGCCGCCTCCATCATCAGGGCAAAATCCTACATAATCAGATACTCGTTTTCAATTACGGCTAAGGTAAATGAAGTCATCGCGATGGATTATTACAGATAAAGCATCGTGGCCCGATTCATTTTAGAAACACGTCTGAAATTGTAAAATAGTTTCGTCAGTATGCAGGTCTTTTTGGACTGGTGATGAGCACGTCTCAAGCAACGTCACCGATTACAGTCGACAGCACAAAACAGAAAGTCGAGGACAAACATCGATGTACTGAGCGGGATTTGAGAACGCGATCCCAACATCAAGAGGCCACCGACATCGGCTATACCTGACGTAAATGTTGAATCCGCGTATTTATCTCACTGGGTCCCATGGAGATTCTGCAACTAAGAGCGTCAGAGGTACAGCCGCTCCTGTGTTGACTTACCAGGTTTCCAATCCGTACTTCTTTTCTCTCTAATTAACGTCTGACACTGCAGCGAGGTTTAAGGTAAGCAGAACATCAAACCCTCCCGCTCACTACATTAGATCCACATCATCATCAAAGGTTCAAAAATTCACTGGAAATTACAGAGATCAAGAGAAGAACACGGTAAACTAGATACAAGTTATTCAGACACGTGTTTCTTTCAGCTGGCCTATTTAGTGCCTCTGCAAACCACAAAAACTACGAGATCAATTCAGAAGCCTGCATTTCGCTCTTCGTTATGGAAGGGCATGATAGGCCTATGACTCCGTTCTACGACACCGAAAACATCGGTTCCAAACAGTTCACTGTGACAATAAAAATGATTACGAAATAGCCTCTTGAAAAGAGTAGTTTGACAATTCGAGGCAAAGGATAATATTAAAATGGGTAACATAAATGTGCCTTGACGAATGTTCTGGTTTGATCTTAATATACATTAAGTAAATATTCTGTAACGGTGAACAGATGGAACACAAAAAGTCTTCAATCTACTTCTGGCTTACAGAATTACTGTATTTCTGTCGGCAAACTGTGGCGCGCGGCTGGACTACTAGCCCTGCGAGTCATGTGGAAGCCGAAGACGGCTGTGGTAGCAAAGGTGTTAAAGAGTAAGAAACGGATATGAGCAATAATGTGTTCAGAGTGGGCGGATAACGAGGACTTAGTGTAATTAGACCCAGCAGGTCACGTTAGGAAAAACAGACCAAATTTAGGCGCTCATTTAGATTTATCAACATTTGTAGTTGGCTAATACTGGAAACAGAGTGAATACTGAACTACTGTATTTTCTCTGTGAATGCATTCAAAACTTTCAATGATATTTTAATCCTGTATTACCTACGTTGCTTAACTTCTTAAATTTCACTCACATCAACAGAGTCAAACGTTCATTTGCGATCACTGCATGAAATGGGAAGCAGCAGTCAGTGGGCGAACTTTCTCTGACTACAACGTCTTTCGTAACACAAATTAAGTTATCACGTAACTAGCCTTCGTTCGGGCAGTCAGTGGCACGTAAAATATTTAATTTTACAAACACGAACATGGACACCTTTCTGTGTTCTCGCGAACAGTACCAGATAGAACAGGACTGCAGAAGAAGAAGATCATGTAATTTAGCACCGTACTATGAAGTCCCACCAAGATACAAGGACGTATTTCTTTCTTCCTTAGACACAGTAGCCTTTCTTATGTTCAGTTTTATTACCCCGAGCACGAGAACAGGAGAGCGGCATTTGTGGTCCTCATCCGATGTAGTAGCAGCCAACCACGAGATCGGAAGCTGATGTAAATGGTTTAGTAAAATATTGACAATAAAATGCACACAACGATACAATATCAAATGAAATGAAAACAACATTGTTTTCAAAATGAAAAATACATATGAAAAGGATCTGTTTTCAGGCAGAATTGTCAACTAAGTCTTGGAATGAGAAAGCCAGTTTAAATATCGGCATGAATTAATGACTGGGGCATGAAGAACGACTGTCATGAGCCGATGTTTCGCTGTCGTAACATCAAAAGACGGCCCGCTACTTTGCCGACTGAGAGAGAGAACTTCGGCGAAGCGTCAGAATGATATCTTATTCCTATTGGCTAACTCATCAGAATTTGTTTATTATCAAGAAAATACAACAAATGTGCAATAAATGTTATCGAAGAGGCAATCTTCATAATTTTACACACTTGTACAGACCGATGAAGACACCACTGTCCCTCTGACCAGTGACTCTATAAAGACTTTACTTACTATCAATTGAAGGACGATGAATTAAACAAAGCGCATTTAATGACATAATTAAGCTTTCTTGGAGGAGTCAAGTGCGTTATAAAAGTTACGTGGGCAATTTATGAGTTCCAGGACTATACGAGAATCGCGCGGCAGTTAGATTTCTGCATATCAGAATTCTGCACAAAGTGAACGTCACTCTGCTTAGAATGTTCAAGAAACAAAACTCCTCACACGCGAAACGATCACAGAAATTCTATTCGTTTCCAAGAAGAACAAGACTTTCTGTCCCGAATCTGAGAAACATCCCCTATAAACCCCGACACCGTTGGGTGCTCTTCGTATTGAATATGCAGCCTTACAAGAACAGTTGCCTCAATCAACATTTTTATATACGCACCCCTTTCTAAGTAAAGTGCTTTCGTCTCTTGCCAATTTAAGTACCCATGGATTATAAGCCCAACTGACGCGTAGTAACATGCTTTTGTTTCGTCTCTGAAAAATAAATTACGGGATTTCTGTTAGGTTGGCAGGTGTGTGCGCTTTGTCAATTTCAAGACTGAATCTAAGATAAAGACGGAGAATACTTCAGACTACTTAACCTAGAGGCGTGCTTTCACAGTCTAAATACAGGGAGAATAATTTGGCACTTTATCTTTTATTATTGATATTTGAATAGTTTTGAATGACGGGAACAGATAACAATTAATCTACTTTAAAATCGTGCATTTACTTAGTACATATTGCCAAACATACCTCAATGTTTAATAAATGTACACTATCTTTGTTAAATTGTTATGCACTATGAGTTATTATTTCACTTTAAAGGGAGCAAATACGTTTTTGAAGCACGGAACCGAAGTTTATTTCGACGTCATGACAGACTCGTGAACGACGCCAATCGGTTCCAGGCAACTCAGCGTTTGTCTATGAGACAAGTGAACTTGCATTTGTACGAAACTGACAGTGACAGCAAACAAATATGCTTTACGGTGCAATCGAAATTCAAACTCAGTTCATTATAAAGGCCTCTCTTCATTCACGTGACGAATAAATAAATGAACGGCTTTGCTTCTGAATACACCGAATCATAAACACAATTCAAAGCCATAATCTGTCCCGTGTATGTGGCTTACCTCAGAACGGGAATCATTTTACCACAGTCATCGGCTCTTGGCAAAGAAGCAAAAGTATTTTTATCTGGGTAGCATCAAACGCGGAAAATAAAATTGTATTTCTTGATGCCGAATTCGAATTCCAAAAACAGGAAGAAGAAGAATTGAAACAAATCACAAAAATCCAGAATTTGTTCATCAGTGCTTCAGTTGCAAAATGGTTGTCAAAACCGAAAATGTTTTTGCGAACACAATTTCGCGAAGGGGTGCGAATTTTTTAACGAATTTAATTATACCGAAACTGTATTAGAAGACATCATTCAGGCATAATTATAAATAGTTACATTTTTACTGAAATATATAAAATCTTACACTTGTATTTACAGACGTAAGTGAGACAATTACATGACACGGAAAATTGTGTTCAGTAGGCAGAATTTTAGATTTTTCATAAAATGCGAACACAGAACAACCATAATTTAAATTTTAAGCCCTCCTCCACCTGAAAGTTGACTCGTTCCAACAACGCCCATCTCATCAGTAAACGATGCGTGAAGCAACAATTTGGTAATTAAAATCGAATTAATTAAAGGCATACGGCGAATGGTAAAACACCACAAGATCCGTGTATTCCAAAAGCGCGTTTGTGACTGCGTGTGTGTGCTTGGAAGGGAGGGGGCTCATTCTGAAATTTTTTTATGTAGTGACATAACAGGTATAATATTCTCTCGGTTTGTATTTTGTCAAGGAAACGCTAGGCGGAGCTTGTGCGCAAATTTCGTTTCACTCTGTATATACATTGTAAATCGCATTGAAATAAGGATGAGAATAAGAAGTTAACATACCAATGTGTTGCTGTTTGTTTTGTAATTCCTTCCTGTTGAAAGCAAACTGCAGAACTTCAAGGTCATCAAAATAGAATTCATCTTCTTTTGACCGATCAGCTTTGTCAATTCCCTTCCATTTCAGTTTCGGCAACGACGAATTAATCCAGTGCATCGTCGAATTCGAGAGCCGAGTGCTGATGTTTAACTGCGCATTACGAATATCATAAGAACGGAGAGTCATTCTACATGTTCAACCCACTATTCTTTACGCTCTACAAATTCTTTCAAACGTATGAGCTCTTTTCTTGTTTCTTTAATAATATTAAATTACTGCGTGACCATCTAGAACTCCACCGCTAAACGATCTTTGAAAATTCGAATTTGCTAGAAATTCTCCTGAGTAATAAAAAGGCAGTGTACCGTTATAGCCGTTCCTCCTTACAGGATTTACCTGGTCTGGCGAAATACGCATCGCGACGCTTTGAAGCACTAGATAGCTGTAGCTGCCTGGCGTCAGAGTTCCGGAATTATGTATCGGAACTTCTGCACATTGCTCGGTCTTTAACTGCAACTGTCATCAGCGTTTCTGGTAAAGAGACGATGAATTGTATCTCCCCCCCCCCCCACACACACGTTACGCCTTCTGTGATATCGGCAGCGACGCTCTAGCGTGTGAAACGTGGCCGAGTAGATTGCGGTGGTCCAACGCGGACCAGAATCAGGTCCGGGTAACTTTATTAAAGTCTGCCAGTTCCAAATTTAATTAAAATCCGTAGAGTCTTCAGGGCTGTCGCAATGTTACTGGGAGCTGTACAGACAGACTGGGCATTGTGCGTTTCATAAACGCGTATAATTTGGTTGACAAACAAGAACAGAAAACGACTCCGGACACCTGCAATTTCCCACGATGAGGCTAAGGGGGGGACGGGGAGGGGACCTTGAGACACGATGCACGTGCACTGAAAACAGGGGATCCGGACATAAGGGCTAAAGCGATCTCATCAGCGCTGTACGTGGCAACGCTCAGCTACGAGGGTCGCTCATTAAGTAATGCCCCACATTTTTTTCCTCAGAACATATTTATTCAAGTTGGCTCAAATTTAGTGACAATATAAATCAATGTTTCCTTTACACATACTATTTTTCCACATAGTCCCCATCAACTTGTACGGTTTTACGCCAGCGTGGAACAAGTGCATGCATGCTTTGCCGGTACCAGCTCTTGTCCTGTGCACGTAGCCATGTCCTCACTGCTTGAATCACGCTCTCGTCATCTTCAAACCTTGTTCCGTGGATAGCGTCTTTAAGTGGCCCAAAGAGATGGAAGTCGGAGGGTGGATGGAGCATCACCGTCCAACCCAATTTGGTGATTTCTTCCCGGGTTCTCGGACTTGTGTGAGGGCGTGCATTGTCATGCAGGAGCAAAATTTCTGCTGGATGCTTGTGAGGCCGAACTCGTCGGAAACGCTTCTTGAGGGTTTCCAGGGTCATAATGTACGCGTCTGAATTGATGGTCGCACCTCTTGGCATCACATCCACAAGAATGACCCCATCACTGTCCCAAAAGACAGTCATCATGACTTTTCCGGCGGAGGGAGTTGACTTGAATTTCTTCTTTCTCGGTGATAGAGGATGATGCCACTCCATTAACTGCCTTTTTGTCTCCGGCTCAAAGTGGTGTATCCAGGTTTCGTCACCTGTAATGATCCGGGACAGAAAGATCTCTCCCTCAGCATCAAAACGCTCCAACAATTCAGAAGAAATCGTTTTCCTTTGAATCCTGTGGTCTGCTGTGAGACTTCGTGGAACCCATCTTGCGCACACCTTCGAATATCCGAGAGCCCGGATAATTGCAATTACACTTCCATTACTGACTGAAAGCTGTTGGGCCAATTGTCGAGTTGGATGCGCCGATCCTCACGAATAATGGCATCCGCGCGGTTCAACATGTCTGGAGTGGTGACTGTGGCAGGACGCCCAGAGCGCGGCAGATCACGGAGCTCGGTTTCTTCACTTCCTGAAGCTTTAACTCTCTTAGCCCAGCGACCAACGGTGCTCCTATCGACTGCACAGCTTCCATACACAGCACACAAACGTTTATGAATGTTCACCACAGTTTCTTTTTCAGCAACAAAGAATTCAATTACAGCTCGTTGCTTGTAACGAGAGTCGTTCACAGACGCCATTTTAACAGTTCACTACAGCTCCGCCTTCGGTTGGAATCATTTGAAACTCCGTACACGAACGCGGGAAACATCAAATCTCAAGCATGTAAAAGTGCACTTTTCTATCTTCATTATTGGCTGAGAAAAAAAATGTGGGGCATTACTTAATGAGCGACCCTCGTACTTAATAAGTGGGTGGAAAAAACTCACGATATACGACTCGTAGTTAAACGATGGTGCAATCTGCAACTACCTATTCAACATAATGTTAATTATAATTAATCGATCATACGTATTAATGTCTTTCCGACATTTTCGTGTGCAATGTCATGTTTTCTTACATTAAAAACTAGCACAATTTCCTGTTTGAATGTTTAATGAACCGATGTTCTTTCACACTGCAAATATCCCTGTGTCTTAACACACGTTAAGCGGAAAAAGGAAATAAGACGATTCCGAAACATCTCGACTGATTTCAAATTGGGTTACAAAAATGGCGATTAAACAGGAAGAAATTACAATAAAATTAATCTAAGCCGTTGATTAATATTTTATGTTGTTACAATTTTAACGACTTTATGTTTCCAATAAATCACGTTTTTCGTTAAAATATTCCTTCCTTCATTAAGACATAATAAATACGTTGTTCACAACCAAGCGACCGAGTAACTTAAGAACTTTTGCCTCAACACTTCAGTCTAATCAAACAGAAACATAATTTTTTTAACTTTCATGTGCAGAATATTTCTATGACAAAATACAATAAAATCGCAAATCTTCCTGCAACCATTCCATTATAATAGACACTAAAATCATACATGACGCGAAGCAATGAAAGCTAGGCTGAACAGCAATAGTCATTAGAGCCAAATTAGCTCAATTAAACTAGAAATCAATCAGATGACACGAGATTCGCAATAAGACCGGTGATCCTCGTCTATCGACGTGCAATAGCGCAGCCTGCTTGTCTGACCTTGCGACATTCGGCGAACACCTGGTCATTTCGTCTCCGAACAGCCGCTGTTTTCACAAAATCGTTCATTGCTCACGTGACACAAAATAATTAACAACTTCGCGCCAGTAATTAACACTACGACGTACGAATTAACTGCTTTCGCCCTGCGTTCCCGCCACACACTCTTGCAATATTAGAATAGAATACTTTTAAACTTAAACTTAATAAGAATTAAGTCATAACAGTTTAGATACGTAATAAGGAAATCAGACACCACAAACTGTGACTTAACTCTTTGAAGTCGAAGTTCATGTTAATAAGATTTAAAGTTGTAGCCCCTACTGCAAAGAAAACACATCTCCACTACAAAAATCAAATGGCTAATGTTATTTAAGGAATTAACAGCTGCTTATTCTGGAAGAAATTCCGCTAATCGTTAAACTGGATCCCGTAGCTGCCACGGGAAGCTCGAAGTGACGACCCTCTGCTTCCAAACACGCCTCACATCGTCAGAACTTGTTTCTGGAAAAACGTCCAATTTTCGTTACTTCGTCTGTTCACGTAAGCACGTGACGTGAAAAACGCCTCGCCAGAATGAAAAGCGAGTTCTCGTTGGAGAAGATGTCCACTGAAAACAATCACGGTATCGAATTATTGCTTCGCAATCTGGGGGCAGAAGGCCATGGACGACTGTCCTTTTTATAAGGGGGAGACACTGCACTACTGTATCCGGTAGACTGAGCTATTCCGATCGTCGAAACGTAGTAATGCTTTAAAACAAATAAATAAAAGAATTCGTCAGATCGGGAATAACTCGGTCTACCGGACCCAACTGAGGAGGGCTCTAAGTATCGCCAGTCAACTGCGTTCATCGAGATCTGAAAAAATAATCGCGTCGTTTCGAGGGGTGGATCGGCTTCCGTGTTTTTACAGCAGAAACTGACAACGCCCAAAAATAAATAAAGCATAATTGTAATACCATCGCCAAATTATTTTCAAATATTTACGCCTACAATTATTTTGCTGCTAAACACTGGAATAATTAATAAATTATGCTGTAATTGATACAGAATTTCAATTTAATTTTACATTTGCGTCGATGAACGAACCTACTCCTGATAACAATTAACAGGACACACAGCTTTTAGATTAACTAGTTTCGGACTTCACACATGCGACAATGCTCATTTCTTCAGTAACGAAAAGAAAAGTTTCTGCAAAACAAATATGAACACTAAACGCATATGCGTTATTTGCGTGAGCGCCTACACGGCCCTGTAATGGGGAACGAGAGAGCAGACTGACAAATTATGAATGACGTAACACGGTCAAGTACAAGCCTGTCACAGGCTCCGGAAAAACGCGTGACCTATGAACTTCACTACCGAGCGGATCGCTTCGAAAATCCGCATGAAAATATCTTCAACTAGCAACAATGAACAGCTTACTATCCAGTTCTTCTTTTCCCATCACGTTACAATTGTTAAGAATTCCACACTGCAAATAATGACGGCGAAATTCTGATTTAAGTACCAAATCAGTCACGGGGCTATCGTAACAATGACGAGCAAAATATATTCAGGATGTTTAAGATCTATAAATACCGTCACGAAAATTGCTTTTCAAATCCAAAAATGCCGCCTTCTAAAACTTTTGCTGCGTCGAACACGTAATCTATTTTCTGTACACGCAGTGACATCTATTAATGACCGCTGGAAACTACTTCAATAACCGCAATGTCTTAACATCTGCTCCGAAGACTTATTTAAATTAGCGAAAGCTGAAAAGTGAACACAAGGGTTTCGGTCCTGGAAACTGGAAGACATAGACGTAGATGGGAGGATAACATTCAAATGGATCTTGGATAAATACGGCTGAAGGGCGTGCTCTGGAGTCAGGATAGACACCAGTGGCGTACTCTTTTAAAGACTGTAATAAATCTCAGATTACATAAAACACAGGAACATTCTTGATTGAATGAACAACTATCAGCTTTGAGAAAGTACTCTACTACAGGAAATTAGTTATTACAGATAGAAACTACATTAGAATTGAAACTGTTAATGCAGATTAATTAGTTGGGCACATCATCGCAAAATATCTCGACTGTTCATTCAATAACACGGCATCTAAAAATAGTACGAACATAAGAACACGCCACGTTCTTTTTATTTTACGACCTAAAGAAAAATTCATTCGCGTCTTTCTTGGCCGGAGTCCGCAGTCCGTGGGAACTCTTTCCCGCCCCAACGAACCAGGACCGCACGCGAGGAAAACAACATCAGCGTAAAAAGTGACCACCAAACCTCGGCGATCGCACAGCCACTGGGTCGAAAGTTTAAAGTGAAAAATTATTCTTTTCATGCACAACTAAAACACCTTCAGCATCACGTACGTACAATCTCACGACGAACGTAAGCGAACTGCAGACTAAACTGAGAAGTACGGAGCGTAATTCACGAGAAAAATGCGTGTCATTACAGCTCCGTGGAGCAATGCCTTTATCAGGAAGCTAATTAGTCTGCGCCTCGGGAAGTCAAGAAAGTTTCGTTCTCATGTCGAACTCCAAGTTTCATCAACATTCACATGCCTCAGCCACTCTTCCCTATCTAAAGCTAGATAAATCTAGCTCACACCCCTCAATCGATACCTTTGTGATACGCTTTCATAGCACCTCCCATTCATGCCCAGGTCTTCCAAGTTTCTTCTTTCCTTAAACTTGCATACATCCGTAGGATTTGAGGTTTAACGGCGGCAATGAAGGTGATGAGTAATGACACATCGCCCTGATGATGGAGGCAGCAGAAACCTCCGAAACGTTGGTACGCCTCTACTGGACTATACGGTGCTACAACCCAGAAGGCAGTAATCTTGCAAGCATCTGTCTTGCCTCTCATGCATGCTACACGCTCGGCTTATTTAATGCAGTAGATTCCGATTAAATGGGGCAGCGGTTTATTTGATACGAATCGTAAAGAACAAAACTTTTTTAACTCTTTACGTGGAACTTGGCGTAATTGGGGTAGCCGCTTAATTGGGCCAAAGTGTTCTAGTCCCGATGTGTCCCAATTAACCGGAATCCAAAATAATATTTAATGAACAGTAATTACTGTCATGAAAATTTTCTCGTGTCCCTCTCCCTCCTCCCTCTGTTGCATAAATATTCAACCTTCCTTTAAATTTTTATTTTGTTCTTAAGTTACACGTTTTTGCTCTTATTACACAAAACCCTGTCCACAGACTCTTGGAAATTGACCGTCAACACTGCCCAATTAACTTCCAAGTAGGCTTCTGAAGTTTTCGGTTCACGGACGCATAGCCGAGCGCGCGAAAGTCTAACACCGGAGTCAGGGTTGCAATAACGTACTACGTCATGACATCGTCAAACTGCTATTATAAGAACAAAAAGTTGGTGACATCTTTGCTGCATTTCGTTCAGAGTCAAACAGGTTAACAGAAGACACAGAATGACTCTATTTTCCGTGAAGAAATTTTAAAGTAACAAAATATATCGTTGCGTCACTTTAACCTTTTCTTACCTGATCGTCTCGTTGGAGTGGCGGCAGAAGGGTAGGATGTTGTCGACGCAGGAGGTGCAAGCAGAGGGTACACTGGATCGCAACTTTCCCGTCCTGGGAATTCGCTGGCCAGAGTCCGACGAACCGCGATGGCCAATAGGCCAAGTCCGAGAAAGAATCTGCAACTGGTTAGCTTCTTAATGGGGGGCAGTAATATGGCCGCCTATCTTGCCAACGCCGAATAAAAACTTTGGCAAAAAGCTGCAGCTTCTATCACTGGTTTAATGTAATTACAATAAACAACTCTTTGAGAATTTCTTCAGCTTCTAAACACATTAAGTACCAACACAAGCACTAGACACTTAATTTATACAAACTTTTATTCTTTCCTTTACGATCCGCCGTGCGAGAAACTAGTTCCAAACTGACCACGAAGACAGATCTCGTCCCAAAGTTGATAGAGCGGCAATGACGCGCCTAGCTTGTCAAAGGAACAACTCTCGTCTACTAGCGGTAGGAGATTGCGCACTGCTTCTACGACAGCGAGCTTCGGCTATGTTCGCCAGTGTTCGGGTATCACGCTGACACGCCTTGACAACAAGTACTATAACCACACTCTCAAGGGTTTGAGTCAATTTCAGTGCACAAGAGTAATTCTACCATACAAATTAGTCAAACGATGTTTGCGATGAGTGTTAGCTCAACAACCAAAATAAATCTGAGCAGTGACGTTGGTTAAATAAGGGTTGTATGTACACCGAATTAGAACTACATTAAGACGCTAACCTGAAAAACAGCATGTTACTATGTTACCATTTTTTAAAAAAAACACCATTCATGAAATATTTTCGGAACAACTTCATATCAAAAATAATTAGTGTCCTGTTTCGTGTTTTGCGAGAAGTGGAGTAGCCACGGACAATATGTGGTGTTGGACACTCGCTTTTTCTCGATTACTGGATAACCGAAGTGTCCACCATGCATTCGCGGGCATTCAACCAAAACGTCGTGGAATACTAGCGTCCACACGTCATTGGTCGTCACAGTAGCATGAAACTTTGCTGTCAAGTCTTCCATGTCAATCGGCAGAATCTCTGTAAACATTTTTTATTTATGTTCCTGTGTCCGCAAAGGAAAAAGTACGGAGCGTTTAATTCCAGAGATTTCGCACGCTGTGGTCCGCAAGCACCAAGGAACAATAAAATATCACACAATTCGTACATTTTACTTGCCCTTTCTTGCTGATAGTCTTAGTGCCACGGGACAACTGCAGACTACTTTCTGCACTGCGTTTATTAGTGTTGGCTGTGGTACCGCGGGTACGTACCTCCCTATTTAGCATAATATACGTCACGTCCAATGACGCCTGGTCCTCAAATAGCGTGACTAATATCCTTGCCCCATTTTACGGTTCTATAAAAATTACTTTTATAATTTCTTCCGTTGCATTTTTCGTTTTGTTTTGAAGTTCTATGAACGTTTCAGGACTAGTTACGCGCGATTTCCTCACATTCTGTATAACCTGCTTGATTAAACGAACGAAAGTAATGTTGAATGTTGTTTGGATGCACCTTCCGTCCTTCCTGCATCGGTTGGATAAGAAGAACATTCCTTCGCAGTAAATTATTCAAGTTGGCCTCCATTTATCAACAAACCTCCGGAAACCTCAGCTTCTCTTCCGGTTAAACGCAATGGAAAGCACTGGCGTAATTTAGAAGACGTATCAATGTACAAATAAAAGATGCGAAAGCCTCAGTTGTGTCAAAAATCAGATAAATTGTTTTTAATTTATTAAGCAAATTCGACCTTGTGTACGTACAACTTATTTTTGTATCTAGTGGCCGTACGAGATCCGATCAATACTAATACTAAATACGCCACAAAATATATATCATCCTAAACTTTTATGCAAAAAGACAAATATGGTTTGCTCATACAATTAAGTTTATACGTATTGCAACGTTTCATTATTAAATCTAAATTTAATAACTTAATTTAATTTCTTCCGTGAAATTTTCTGTATTCGTTTTGAAAGTCTGTGCACATTTCACAAGAAGCAGTGCATATGTTACCGACAATGTATAGAATGCCTAAAGTCAGTAATCAAAGTATGAAATAAATCATAATGTTAATTTTTTGGTTGTTTAAATTAAAATTAATCAAAGTCGATTGGGTAAACTCTCAAGATGGAGGTTGTGTAAGATAATCGCGAAAGCTCCAAGCTACTGAATCTGAACATAACAAAAGTTTTGAGAATTAAAAAAAATTGTTTTATATTAAGCTTTTGCAAATGTAAAAGATAAAATAAAACTGTATAAATCATATTATAGAAACTTCTTTGTTCTATAATTTGCCTAAAGAATCTGAGGCATTTTATTAAATTCCTAGGCATTCAACAGAATACCTAGGCAAAGTATAAAATAAACTGTTAGTTTCATGCGTTGCCCAAAAGTTCCAGGCATTTTATAAAATGCCTGGGCATTCCATAGAGAATGCATGAATTTCATACTTTACCTACTGATTTTAGGCATTCTATACATTGCCGGATTTCATAGTTTGCTGGTAACATATATATTACTTGCATCGTCCATGCGTGCATACCATTACAGAATACAATTATGGGGCATAATTTAAACTAACAAATCAGTAAGTTCACAGTCTGTTTTAAGGTGCATCACTTGCATTCGCTTGAAGAAAGTTGAACACATTTCACGAGAACTAAATGCATTCATGCCTTTGAGTAGAATTTTGTGGATTTTTTACTTAACAGCGCACTACATTAAAAAGGGAGCACAGCGCTTATTCACAGTTTTTATTCTCAAAGACATCACACTTTTTCTTGTTACCTGAACGTGCCTAACTTCACGCCAGCAACTAACATCATTTAAACTTGATAACTTTGCGTTAGTGCAATTACTCATAAGTTACCAAGAAAATCATCGTCTATTAAAAAATGATTCCGGACCGCCTGCAGATACGTCTAGAAATCCGTACGAAGTAATGTTTCTGGCGTCTAGATTAACAGGTTACGCTTACAAGATGCGCAGCGAAGTTAAATGTGTTTTTCTTTAAATAATTGTAAAAGTATTTCAATATATAAGATAAAAAAGTAAAGCTGTCAGGCTACACGCCATGTAGACGCCTGGGGTGAGAGGAGGTGTAGCTCCTCCCTTTCCTGACCTCGGCACTAGATGGGGGTGAGTGGTCAGCATCACGCCCCGGCCGTGCTTTACTCCCGGGAAAGGACCCCGGTACCATTTGGTTAGGAGGCAGGGTGGGCCAAGAGCCGATCTGGACACAGAACCTAGAGGAAAAAAAAATCCTCTGCCCCCGTCGGGGATCGAACCCCGGCCGTCCAGTCCATAGTCAGTCAACAAGTACTGAAGAGGTATAGTACAAAATTATTGGAGTCGATTCGAGCTCTGAATTCATATTTTTTTAATCAAAATGCGCGCACGAGCGTGTATTATAACACAGCATCCACTAGTCGGCCGACAATTTCTTCTTATTTGCTGAAACTGCTCTGCCACCTGCCGGCAGTTGAGTCCGAGGAGACCTCAGATCAATGTCTCTGAGTAATTTATCTCGCAGACTGTTCGGCGTCTGCAGAACGATGAAATATTTACTCGTCTATTGACGGCACAGAACTCGTATTTCTCATACGCCCGAACGAGCTCTTCTGTCTCAACTTTTCCGACTGATTTCTGGCCATTACACATTCAAATATACATATTCAGTGTACCTGAAAGACCATGATTTGTAGCCGAAGTGTAAAAGGGTGTCATCGAATGAGCTCTCTGATTTACTCAACTGCAATGATTGTAAAAAGTAAGGAATATTTTCTACACCTAAGAGCATAGATAATGTATTAAAACGCATTTATATATTATAAATTGCACCGACATAATTCTATTTTATCTACGTAAAAATGAAAGGTGTCTCAGTGGAGCTTGCACTCTGCTTATCCATTTGTAGGTCTTTCCGATGGAAGAAGTTTATGAAGATAGTGGCCCTTAATTTCTATTATTTTAATAGTGATTTGATTACATGAAATATCTCTAGGAATCAATGTTTGTTTTAGTTCCCACGTTAAGAAAGCAGTTTAGTGAGAGGGGCATATAACACAAAAATCCGTTCCAGAGAATGGAACGAATATTACTATGACGGATCTCAGAGAAGTAAATTAAGGCTCGTCAGGTAAGAGGACAAGCAGAAGGTATGGCTGTGATGGTGTCGATCCCATAGAGTTTCCTTGAACAGGGGAACAACTGATACCGAAGAGAGAACATTGTACCAGGAGGTAAATAATACAGGAACTATGGACCATGTTCGGGCGACCACCGCAAAAACATGACGAATTTCTTGTAATTGGAATAGCGTGGGCGAAGCCCCCTGAGAGCTTAGGGAAAGGGGGTTATTATTTTAAGTCACTTCGCAAAATTCTAGAGCAGAATATGCTCTTTATCCAAAACAATCTACAACTGTTGTTGCTTTGGGAAAGGGCATATTAGCTATCGTCCAGTTCATAAATGTGATTTGTGTAATCGGTCAATATTTTGGTACGTCTTTTATATTCCCAAAAGAGGGGTAAAATTTATTTTGTTTCCAAATTAGTCGACATTTTTAAAACGAAAATAAATTAATTTCTTAAATTCCAGATATGTTAGACATATATGTCAGTTTGAGTTTCTGTTATGGGCAGGATGTCTTGGCCCCAGTGGGTCTAAGTAGTGTTTCTCTGGATCATTTACACGGTGACGACGCTATCCACCTGGAGATTTCTCCCAGCTGCACGCTGAAATTGTTCGTCGCTGCCTATGAAAGGGACAGCATCATAAATTTAGCTATTCGCAAACCTAAACGAATATACGCTTTAGGATAAAACTGCCAAAAATTTGTTTACTTAGAAAAGCAATTATCACGCCTGTCGTAATATGAAATTGTGCCCTTTATCAGTTGTTGAGCGATGTCATGAAGAAGGCATATTCTTAAATCTACCTACGATTATAGTCAATAATTACTTATTTACGCCACTGGACTAGGCGAAACAGTTCTGTCGGTATAGCCACTGGCTTTGGATTGGGCGACCCCCGCCCCATTCCAATGAATAAACTTTTCTCTTCGCCACTGCATCCAAACCCTTCTAACTGCGCTACTCAGCCTGAGGTAAAGCTGCCGGAGTGTGAGGCTGACAACTTACTTCTATTTAGTGCCGAGGTTAAGAATTGTTTTTATCCGACGCCGGTTTTAAGTTAGCTTTCGCCCCCACACGTTGCCATGTGGTGAGCGTCCATGATGCCTTCTTCACCATTGTATGAAGTTGATTCTGTAGGTAATCATGGCCAGTCCTGGCTCCAAAATTAGCTACAAATATCTCTCTTGGGAGGAGTGGTGGAATGTTTTTCTCGCGTACACTCCGACACTTTTTCCCTTTCACACAGGTTTCCACGTCCCCTCTAACTTTCATGGCGATGGCCAGTTTAATCTCATTGTGGACTGTTTCGTGTTCAAACCATTTTGATTTGTTGACAAAAGTAAATTACTTGCTCATTAACGATTCTGTTTTTACGAAATTTAGCCTCGAAGTCGGCAACGACCTTTTGCTGTTAAGTTGTTCGTTTAATCGGTTTAAAATAATCCTCTACATAAGTTGGCTGCATGAGCATTGGAATTATTTCAGGTTTCTCCCATGATGCCGAAACTCTGTTCTTCCAAGTGGAATTGAAGAAACCCAGCAGCGCAATCCGTGCATTTTTTACAGAAGCACAAAAACAGTTCATTACGGCAGTTATCGGATCCGGCGCAGAAATAAGCAAGAGAAGGAAAATACTTGAAAATTTAAGGGCGTCTATTCGACAAACCCTTGGTCTAATATTTCCGAGACATTGACATGACCTCTAAGTGATATAAGTATGGACACTCAGACACTTACAGTTCTGCAGAAATAAGCGCGAGAAAAATTAACCTTGAAAAATTTAAGAGTCCTATAGCCTCCAATACCGCCACTGTGGTCTAGCGGTTAGAACGCTGGCCTTGTAATTCTGGGGTCTCGGGTTCGATTCCCGGCGGTGCCCGAATTTATAACTTGTGTTGGGCAAGGCCGTGGTCTAGGCAACACGGAGTTTTCCTCCGTGGCATCCCAACAATTACTCCATTCACACACAGAAGAAGGCAATGGCAAACCACTTCTGGATCATCTGCCAAGAACGTATATGAACAGGTCCCAGTCCGAGAAAAGGATGGAAGGATCCTGTTCATATGGACCTGTCGTCAGACAGAGCACTAAATAATAATCCTGCATTCCCTTGGGCCGATTTCGTCTTGACCTTGACATGACCTTGAGCTACCCGTAAGCTCAACTTGAAAATGTGGAATTTTGCCTCACTTCAGCGAACGTCTCTAGGGTGCGATTCTAAATTAAGCATGGAGTAGCATTGCCTTACCGAAAGTCAGTCGCTTGTCATTTTTAAGAGAATCGGTTCGGTCAACGAACTGAGGCTTGACATCCAGGTCACTGGCAGTAGCAGGAGACGTTTTGTATCTTATAGTGTAAGATAGAAGATCACCGAACAGAGTCGTGAAATATTAATAGGCGCTTAGCTAGTTAATATTCTGAAGCCGAAACTCGTTTAAGTACTTGAGAATTCAGTCCGTACCGCAATGGAATCACTACATTTCACTATTACAAACATCAGATGATTAATACTGTTTAGGAAAGTGATCGTTCTTTACACTGAGAATTGTATGGAACTTATGAACATGAAACGCAGCGCACGGCATTGATTTTAAAGTAGATGGCACATACATTTACCACTGAAATTTAAATGGTTAGCAGCTTTCCTCCGTTTCCATCATCAAAAAAACTTACCAATGGTTACTAATCTGAACCAGATGACGTCAGTTGACGTCCTTACACCCTTTTTTATACGATGTCTTTAATAGTGAAATCTTACCATCTAAAACCATTCTTGGAATAAGTCTATTCTTCAGACTTCGTGAGCAAATTTTGTAGGTGCTTCTCACAAACTTTGTTGAAAGGAGACATTATTTCTAACTACACAGCGAAATCACAAGGCGAGGACGAGCCAACATGTTCCTTGTAATTAAGTACCCATACGTAAGCAAATAATACCGTTTCTTTGAAAATGATATATTATTTTATATTTTATTTTCAAGAATTCTTAACTTATACTATATCCAACGAGCAAGAAACCTTTTCCCCCACAACCATTAAATCTTAAAGACAGATCGATTTTTATATAAGTTATTTGTGAACATTTTGGAAATCGACGAAGTGACAATGAATTCGCTAAGTGAATTTTTTAAGTGTTTAAAAGTCATATGTGAGTACAAGCCAATGTCACTTACATGCGAAACAGCTGGTACAAGACCACAAGAACTGAATTCGTTGCAATTTTTAAGTAAATATTCCATATTTTAAAGAAAGCAGGTATACCGAAATATGGTTCTTCAGAAGTACGCATGTAGCCCTAGCATTGCCGTAAGAATAATGTTGACACAGAACCGCATTTCCCTTCGCAACTTCAGCAAACCACATTTTTTTTCCTAACCAAAAAATTCTTATGTATCATCGTTATTTTTTTCTATACTTTAGTATTTGCTTCGTGAATTTTCGGTAAAACACTTCAAATAAAAAAAGTACAAAGTTCTAGATCTATAAAAATATATCTCGGCCATTTACTCTTGGGATCAGCTTTCCAAATTCTGTATGCAACTGTCGAGCGGGAAAAGGAGACTTAAGGAGTTCTTGCGTGTTGAATGATAGGAAAATAAGACACGAAGATAAGTAACTGCCGGAGCTCTTGAACGTCAGATGCGCGCGTCTATTCCAGCCGTCATTTTGACGCGCAAAGCTAGCCACAATATCCTGTTCGAAAAGCTAAGGATCTTCCTTCATCATCTCGATGATAAGCCAGTTGCCTTGGTTGGTCTATCGTCGCACTAAGGCCCTGAGTTTCAAAGACCACTAACCTCTTCTACTGTTCAAAATTCTAACTTTGTGCCTCCTTTTCGATATCAAGCTCCACACACAAATTCCCCAGTTTTCATCCAGTCAAAATTAGCAAAATACGTAACTACGTCATTTTCAGATGACAAAACAAATTCAAATTCAAATTCAAACATAGCACAGGTTAACAGCACGACGTTTCGGGAACTTTTGGTGTCAAGTATGAATTTGGAGCTTGAGTCAACTGAGAAACCACTCATCATTTCTGACGTGCAGTGAGACACACATTAAGCAAAAAATTCCGGAATTACAGGAACAGCCACACTGCTCACTCAAAATTGCGTTATACCAGGGGCGTTTCAAATCCGCTGCGTTTAAAAAAGAATGAAAAATTTACATAGGACAAAATACCTGAACGAACATTGTTTTACTCGATTTTAGGGAGGACCGTGAGATGTAGCCTCATCACAAGACGTAGCAGATGAAGTTAAAACATTTAAATTCGTAAACATGCATGCATTTGCACCGGCATGAAATATGTAATACAATTTTTTTCAGTGTTTTCAATACGTCTGGATATAACATGTCAACGTTTTCACATACCGTAGGATAGTAATATAATATTTTCTCTCTCATAACTTTAGTTTCTGTGTCACAGTGAGTGATGAACTCAAAGATTGAGTCAGACACATTTTGAAACACAGAATTCATTTCTCGAAATGTACTTACGAATACGAGTGAATAACAGTTAATATATAAAAACATTCCGATACGGATAATTTATTTTTGGACTTATTTCATCACAACATCAATTTCCATATGGAATTCTTACTCAAAACAGTTGCATTTCTAAACAACTTCATTGTGTTTTACATAAATTATGATTACTGCTAGTTTTGCTTTTGTGCCTACCTGAATTTACTACTAGACAAATTTATTTGGAGTCCAATAAATTAATTTTAGAATCGTTATTAATGAATGATATTAAATATCAGTCCTTCATAATTTTAAGCTTTAATAATGTAACACGTAGTAAAGCCTTGTCTCGAACTCCACAAACATATGGGGTATTTTTAAAAAGAATTGTTTACTTACAACATTAATAATTTACTTTTTGCAGGAGGAAGCTTCCACCAGACTACATGAAGTTGCATTTTAGACAAAACAATCTTAAAACTCGTCACCATTAAATCTCACATCCCTTCATGAACTAATTTTTTAAAATGTTTCTTTGCAGATCGAGCTCACTTATAACTACTAGCGCATTAGTGTAATGAATTTTCTTGGTAAAATTATCTGATTTTCTGTTTCTTCGAGCTAGAAAAATACATGGTACGTTCCGACCATTTTAATAATATGAGCATGTGTCAACATTTGGGTTTGTTTGCATATATTGGATATTATTCTGAATCCTTACGGATATGCTTTATAAACCAACAGTAATAGTTTTTGTCAGTTCCTTAAAGCTGTGTTTAATTCGGGGTTAACATTGCAGAAGGTGGGAAAATGTAACAATTTATAAATTCAGTTAAGTACTCGTTATGTTTTCGTGATGAAGGATATGTGGATTTTCTTTACTGTTCAGGATAATACGGAGACACATAGTATGATATGGGGTAGGACTAATTGTTTCTAAATTCTTACATTGTTCAACAAGTCATTGGCAGACAAACCAAAATTTCGTAGTTGAGATCAATTTTGTCGTTTCATTCAAGAGCTAACAGAAAACACTACATTGACGAAGAATATCAAAATCTGAAACTCTCGAGGGCTCAAATATTTCTACACACTGAGAACTGTATAAGAAGACTTGAAAACTTGATAACTTGTTGAAAGAAAATGAATCGCTGTTCTGCGTAATTAATGAGATAAAATTTCTCGTGACACACGTCAGCAGACCTAGGGCTAATATCAAAGATAAAATGCAATTCTACTTCCAGCGCAGGAGGAACATCAGACTCGCCCAACGAAGTTCTCTCGTCGGAGCTAACAGGATTTCTGAAAATGTTTTCAATAACGAAATTTGCCATTCGCTAGCAAGTCGTACAGCCAGAAACATTTGCTTGTCTTCTTTATTTGGATAATCGGGGAAACTGTAAAGCGGAAAACAAAATGTTCACTCTCTTAACCCCTCGACCTCAACTATACCGACAACAAATACTGCAACATAAGTCTTTTTTAACTGTCTGCTCCAGAGGACGAATTGACCGACTGAAAATGTGATTATGATATCGGAACGAGATTCTGTTCTTTATTATAAAGCTGACTGCCGATATGGGTGCCGTGAAGCGAAAACCTGCGTTTCGCGGCCAGCTCAGGTCCAATCGCATTGTGAGACTTCTGATATTAGTCGAGGCTGGGGAATGAATTGTACAATCCAGTTCACGATCAAGATTACTGAGAATCTTGCAGTACAACGGAAGATAAACTTATATTTCATTCAGATATAAGAAGAATAGCAATAAAGACTGTCTTTCTGCGTAATAATCTTAAACGACGTGTTTAGTTTAGTAGAAACTAGGTTCAATCTTCAGGTTAAAGTTCAAACGTGCATACACAATGACGTATTATCAGCTGAAAATTCCTATTTGAATAAACATTCTTTCCCCAAATATCCAGCACACTCAGTCCCTTTTCACAGTCTTCCTCTAGTAACGCCCTAACATAATTCCTAACTCATACTGTGACGTCAACACAACTAATTCCCTCGGGTTTGACAATATGGACGTGAGAAGAACTCATGGAGGTAATTAGTATTCAAGAGTGGAAAGAATAAGATACATAGATCTTACAAAATATCGGTTCGGTTTTAATTTTTCGTGTAAAATAATATTTTGTGCTCTGTAGGCTTTCTAATTTGTGAGTTTTCCTTTCATCTTAAAGCACAGAAGAAGAAATGTGGGGATATAGTTTGTGCTTCACTGTAAGAAGGCGCTATAACAAGTACAGTAAAACCCCTCTAGTTGGACACCCCTATATCCTGGACACCCCTCTATATTGGACACTTTTAATTGGAATCGGCGAATATCCTATAATTGTACATGTCCACAACACCCTATATCTTGGACACCCCTTTATCCTGGAACTTGAACACCCTTTTTGTTGTAAGTTGGACAGGTGCATGCATGCACTTAGCTTCAATGCTTTTCAGGGAAACGTTTACAGTTAGTATTTTGTTGCTTTGAATTTCTGACTGATGAATGCCTTCTGCCTGAGGATTACCTTATGGTTGAGGGTCTGAGACTTTGAACACATCAATGGAATTATTTTGTTGAACCCTTCACTGGACTACAGTACGTATTGCTGGTACAGTTTTAACTTTGTCAGTACTGTGCTTGCAACTGAGTTAAACAGTGTTAACAGAAATTGGAACGGTATGCTTTCGCTCATAACCAACAAGGAATGGTTGAAACTTTATTCGAATTGCGGCAAAAATTAGAAAGAGGATGGACAAATTCAAAGATAAAAGGAAAAAAGCAGTGTCTTGTGACGGACTTTTTTTACAAGAAATAAGTGACATCATATGTAGAGATAATGCCGTAAGTACAATTAAAAAAATACATTCTGAACATTTAAAATTTCATTGAGGCTGGGGTGTAATGTGCAACCACGAGAGTGGGTTTCAAAAGATTATTATTATTGTCATTAATTCTTAATTCGAGGAAGCCTACAGTAGTTAGATTATGTAAGTAAATAGATTACATTGTCGGAAAACGTAAGGTATTGGCGCCCTTCTCTTTGAGTTTATCCATCCAAGTTTAATTTACTGAAAACAAAATTTGTAAAAAATTAATTTACCTTTTGATTTTTCTTATCAGTAATTTCCTTTTTGTGAAGGGCTCCATAATACTCTGCAATTACCACATTGTTATTACGCCACAATTTGAAAGGACGATTTTCCCCTTTCCCTCTATCCTGGACACCTCTGTAAGTTGGACACATTATCGTGGAACCGCAAGTGTCCAAGTTAGAGAGGTTTTACTGTATATTAATTAAATGCCACAAACTGCACAACTAAATTATGTTTAACAAACAAACGAATATTTTACTGAAACACTCGAGGCAGTGGCTCTCTGATGTAATAGTGTAATGTTCATAACATCGGGCTCTCAGTTTTAAAATTAATAATAATAATAATAATAATATAAATCACACGTTTTGAAAAATATTACCGTGGGCCAGACGTCGTGACTTTGCAAAATTGTTGAAGGATTGACTGAAATGCTGTCTGGAGTTATTCACGAAGGAGGGCGAAATATCTTCAAAAATATCCAATTATCTCGACTACTTCTGAGAAAATCGTACGAGTCTCACTTGGATTAGCCACTGACCCAGACTGGGATCCTCGCGTGAGTTATAAGAAGGTGAGTTCTTCAAACTTTGCACTTCGACTGAGCGCTTTCTAAAATGCGAGCTGTGCGATCAAGGGGTAATTTTTTGGAGTCAGAGTGGGCAATGGTCGCTTCAAAGTAACTTGGAACAAAATACAAGGGCAATCTCGGGTGGAAATATAAATGACCCGTGACTGAATGCCTTTAGGCAGATTATATTATAATTAAATAAAATTTTATGTGGATTAATACTGCAATTGCTTACTGGAAGGAAAGTTGCTTTTCCCGGCCCTCACATCAGCCTATTCCTTTTTCTGAAGCTTACTGCAGAACACAGGCGTATTTAATGACATCATATCAAGGAAATCATAACAAGTTTTAAAAAGCAGCACAGCCATTACATTATTCTTGCAAAAATATGCCACAGCAAACATAAATTTATTTCTCTAAGGAATATCTGAGACTGACTGTCTGCCTGAAACTTACTAAGAAACCACAAAATCCTTTGCCCACAAATTTTCTTCATATACCCCCCTAACTTAACTACGCCGTCAAACAATTTTATTTTCTGCGTAGTCCGCGTTTGTAACACTTCAAACCCGTAGTCGCAAAGCCGTAAAGTCATGAGAATAATAAAGACTCTGTCCTCCCGATAGCCGGGCTAGACGGGAAAGGCCCCAGCCACAAAACCCATACTATAACAATTACAAAACACAACATGTGGCATACAATTTATAAGCCATTCGCTGACCTCAGGGCAGAATGTGGAAACAATCACGAGGCCCTAAAACCATAGGCACGATATTCCGTAGCTACGACAAGAACATAGTTCAATTTCGCAAACTGTGACGTATTATTCGTGAAGGCAGATTTTTTATTGAAACAGAAAATGCACTTATTAAGATTAGCAAGATATGAGACCTCCTTCATTTTCAATTAAATTAAATTAATTTGATTAATTAGCCTTAATTGTTTTTGCTGGATGAATATGTAATTAACGACGACAACAAATCCACCACTACAATATAAAAGAATAGACATTTCTCGTTAGTTCTCAATCTAAGGAAGTTCATGAACTGTTGTTTATGGCAGTACGGATGTGCACTTTATTTTAGTTCGGAAAAGTCTCATCCGCGTTCTCCGTTGTTCCAAAAATAAAATGGGGTCTGGAGACACGGAATGTCGCGCAGACTGGATGTCCAAATGGCACTTAAAATTGGCAATAGTTTCTGCTTGGGTGGCGTTACCTTAATTACGTCTTGGGGCAACAGATCTCAACTCTTAGCCACGCCACCTCGTACATTAGTATGAGAGCGCCTTACAACTGTGGTGAAGTAAGTCTGTCTCTCTAATCCCCATTTGAGCCCGATCATGAGATTCCTAAGAAGCATCTTAGTAAGAAACACTGAACTCCTATCATTATCCATTTATCAGACAGTCGTTTCAGACATGGCGACGGAAGAGGATCCGGTTAGAACAGAGTTCGAATAAAGCCTTAAGTCGACTAGTGGCTTTCCTCAGTAATTAAAGACAAATTCAAGGCAGTATCTTCTGGTTTATTAACACCGATTTCTCCCCGCCTAAGTACACCGCCTTCTATTTCAACTTATATTTTGTCATTACGGCTTTCACCTGCACGTGCTTACTAAGTAGAAAATAGACTAAACTGCTAAACTAATCAAACCTAAAGGCGTAATTCCTTGTTGTCTGCGATCTGACTTACTACAAATTCCCAGATCCTTGTGCATTAAGTACATCGGGTGGTATGAACTGCGTGTGTTGCAGGATGTGTCGTATTAGTCAGGTTATATTAGACATAAGACGACCTGGTCATGGGAATGTCATTTGAAATTGAAACTTGTGTAACACGAAGCTTATTGGCAAATATTTAGAAAGAATAATTTACAAAATGGTACAGTGCTTTGTGTAGAAATATGGAAGTACCCCGTATTGATTTTATCCAAGAGAATATGTAATCGACATAATTTTATTTTCACACAATACATTTTAAATGAGAAATTATTACGTATTATGTAATTACTGGTATGGTTTATTTCATTTAAGGAACAAATAACTTTTGTTACTAAGTATATCGTATTTAATTTGAAACAAACAGAATTAACGTAAACACGCTTAGGGCTCGTGGTTCATGAAAAACGTCCAAGTTATCCTCAGAGTAGATTACATATCGTGTGTTCTTTTAGTCTGCCTGCGAATTTCTGATTCACCTAGAAAATGAAAAACCATTCCATCCAAGTAGACTACATCAGCAACTAAACAATTCAACATTCACGACAAAAACACGAGCTTAAACGCTAATAGAAGGGCCTTCATAGACGACAGAACAGTGCGAAGAAGGTACGGTCAGAATGAGGATGACGAAGGAAGTATCAAAGAAGAAGTAAATAAAACAGCACACAACCAACTAAAATGTTCGCGAAAGAAGAACAATGTCATCTGTGCACAGATGACATTGGTGAGACAGCCCTGTACCGACGAGACATCACAAGACAGAGCTACTACAAATTCATAAGACTGAGAACCAAAATAACTGTAAATCGTGTAATGGCAAGGCAGATCTAAAATACTTATTATTATTGTTTAGTGTTCTGTCTGACGACAGGTCCATATGAACAGGATCCTTCCATCCTTTTCTCTTCTCGGACTGGGACCTGTTCATATACGTTCTTGGCAGATGATCCAGAAGTGGTTTGCCATTGCCTTCTTCTGTGTGTGAATGGAGTAATTGTTGGGATGCCACGGAGGAAAACTCCGTGTTGCCTAGACCACGGCCTTGCCCAACACAAGTTATAAATTCGGGCACCGCCGGGAATCGAAACCGAGACCCGGAAAAACAAAAACCACGCCAAGGATGGTCCGTGTGGAAACACACAGCGACTACACTATGTTTCTGAGAATAATCTTATCTCATTCTCAAATGTCTGGGAGAACGTTTGGGTTTGCTGCGAAACTTCTGACGGGAAGCGAGCTGAATTTAAAGACAGCGATGCAGTTAAGATACTGTCCGTCAAAGGAAAACAAGCCATTACACACGTGCAGGTCCTATTTACGTGCCATCATATTGTTGTCCACTTCGCCTACTCATCTTCGAGTCGATAACTGCAATCGAAATTCCAGCCGCTAATGAAAGACAAATAAGTCTAGAACGCTCTTTTCACGAGGTTACAAACCTATTCCCCCCCCCTTTCTCCGCAAACATACCGGACGCGGGTGGGACGACGTCAGCTCTTCTATAAATTCATCAACCATATACAATTTACGTTCAGCAGGACAACCAATTTAAAAATTTGCCGAGAAAAAAATCTGCGTTTAAGAACTTGAACAAACAGAATATGAATCACTTGGTGTCCCACCGGACTCTTAAGAGCTTGTGCATGAAGAGGACACAGTGGAAAATTAATTGATTAATTTAAAGTACAATCTATGGTGTATCTGAAACTTCGTAGATCAAAAGAATCCGAAGATAATTTACCACATGCTTTTTAGAAAGTATTCCGTGTGAAAAAAAACAGAGATGCTATAATGCCATGCAATTTTCAGATTAGGTATAGGTCTGTTTACAAACATTCCCAATAACTCTGTTTACTGATTTCGACAAGGCAAAAGAATTTAAGACACAGGGAAATAACGCTCTTTATAAGATTAACAATCGGTAATTTTGTAAGTATTTTGGCTGTAAACAACGAACACGCGATTCCCCACTTCGTCTGAAACCGGAAAGCCGAGGTCGTACTTCGTAGACGACGGAGCTGAGTTTTAATTAATCTGTGAGAGGAAGAAATGCTGTTAAAACAGTGTGACGCGCAGAAGAAGTTCTTGAGAGTTTGCAGGCAGGTAGGCAGCTGTGTGATTAGATGTGAACAGAGAGCTGAAGATTCATAAAATCCTAAAACATGGCACACCGCAAAATAGAAGACTAATTAATTCTTTGTAAGGAATGACCTTATCTATGGGTTTGCATTTTCTTCAGACTACTTTGATGAATATCACAACTTTGTTTTGTATTTCTTCTTCATATCCCAGCTGAATTCCATGCTCCAGGCTGACCAGTTTGGTGACCTTTTGTAAGTTTCTTTCTCCATAGCGAACAAAGTGAAATTTCTGCAAACGAGTGACTCCATGTCTATACCCCATCGACAAATGCATTAGACAGTCCTTAAGCATTGTACGTGCCATCCCATCAAATCCTGATATCCGGAGATGGACGTCTTCTGGGTTGTTGCCCCGTGCAGTACGGTATAAGTTTACCGATGTTTCAGACGTCCCTTCTGCCTCCATCATCTGGGCGATCCATCCGTGAAACCCAGAAGACAGCCATCTTTGGGCCCATCGCCGTGAGATCCTCAAACCCTAAATATCGCGACGTGATTGATCTCTTTGAACATCTGTCGCTCTTAAACTCCTTTTCATTGCTTGAGTAACATAAGAACAACTATAATTTTTATTGTATTGTTATTAATGCTGCTTCACCTTATTTAATTTATCAAATTATTATATTTCACTTCGTTTCGCTTCATTCATTTCAATTTATTTTATTTATATATTGTATAACATTTCATAATTTAATACATATATTTATTTTTCCAGTCTATACACAAAACTTGTTTTAAAATAATGTTGTTAAAATTATTTATAACATTTACAATATAAATTGCATAATGCAAAATGGAAAAATAAATATATGTATTGATATAACACAAACATGACGCAATTAAGATATAACCTTTCATAATTTGCTTCGGAGCGTAAAATGGACAGATTAATCCAGCGAAAATACTGGTTTAAACTTGCATTTCAAGAAATGGTTTCGTAATACCTGTCGGTGCAATCTATATGCGTTCTGCTTAAGTTATTAATGACGTAATTACGTTATTATTATATTTATTTAAGAATCTCAAATAATTTAAAACATTAATCCACTTTTTATTAAAACCAAGGATGAGAAATTAATTCTGTTGTCTTCTCAGTCACGTTTCCTTCTCATACCATATTTTAAAATATTTGCTCTTCTTTAGATACTGTGTGTGTATTCATGTGTATATAAGAAAACTATACACAGAAATATTCATTGACACATACTTCACTTCAACTGTTCTGAAGAAATAAAACAAATGCTAAAATGTGAAGGTATTACTTAAAACTTGATTTAAATGTAAGGAGTGTTTTGCGCATTCCTAAAGTGAGTTTGTAAAATTCAAATACACTTTGAAGAAAAGGGGAAACGAGATTTAATTGGCAGAATTCTTAACTTGGCGATGAGAGAAGACAGGAAATATAAGAAAATCAGCCCGTGTGTCGACGTCTTCAAGTATTACTAATTCAGAATTTAAGTATATTGGCCCTTAAGCGACTGAAGCGTCGTCAATTGGAAAGAATGCATCGCGTCCCACTAAATGCAAAAAGAATTCACGGATCCTTGAGATAACTTCATTCTAATTTACACGAAATAAGTTTTATACTCCGAAGCATCTTACACGCCGCTTCGAACTTCAGGCCAGCGGCACCATTGTCCAGTCACAGAGACCAAATTTAAGACAATTAAGCTTGCATTTAAATGTCGTCATGCGATGGGAAATTCCGGGCGTAGTCCCACTCGAGAGTGGCGGGACATTAGCATTAGGACCCGCAAGTTGTCTGCCTGCCTCATTACTGTTTAATCGCAAACCCTTTTCTGAATTTTTATGAAATTTGAATGGAGGGCCCTTAGTAAAACGTACTTACAATATACGAGGTGCGATCGGAAAGTTTCTAGACTGCGCCTATAAAAACCCGCACCATCTGCGATTCTGCCTGAATCTCTTCTATCGTCTCAAATCTCCTTCCCTTTAGCTGAATTTTCATCTTTGGGAAGAGGAAGAAGTCACACGGAGTTAAGGAGGGTCCGGGATGACGGCCGACCTTGGTGTTTGAGACCAAAAACTGCCTAACTTTGAGGGCGGTGTGCGCTGGCGCGTTGTCATGATGCGTCGCATGTGGAGTTCTTCCTTTAGAATCAGCTGACAGGTCCCATAGCCTATCCCAACAATGTCGCACAAGTCGTTGATGGTACGACGTCGATCTTCGTAACATTTTCGGGCGTTGTGCTCGAAGATGGTCGTCTAGAACGCTCGTCATCATCGACAGAGTTTCGGCCATTTTTAAAACGTGAATGCCACACAAAAGTTTGTGCACGACCCATTGGAGACTCCCCAAATGCTTGCTTTAGCATTTCATAGGTTTCCGTAGCCGTTTTGGCGAGTCTTTGGCAAAATTTGATTTGTTCATGAAAATCCGCCATTCCGAAATCGCAGGAGGGTCGGTGTAATGCCCTACCAAAAACGCCCGTAACTAAGAAACAAATGCTAATTCGATGATGCCGGCTGGCACACTGATTCACTATGAGTGTAGGCGGCACCTCCTAGCGGCAGAAGCTCGTACTACATCCGGTTCGCCCTCTATTGACATAGTCTCGAAACTTTCCGATCGCACCTCGTATAGAATGGGTAAGTCTGAGCAGTGACCGTGAGTTATAAGTTTGCCTACACAGCTTAAATACATTATGTATACACTCGTTAAATACACCTCCGTCTTGTAAGAAACTTATTACACTAGACGATGTCCCAAAAATGTATATACAGCCGTCCCAGCTGTAAATTTGGTGGCCGCTTGTAAATCACTTGCTCACGGCTGTCAATTGTGTCACGAGGCTAAAGGTGGTCATTTTGAAGTGCCAATGCTGATGCATGTAATGGTTTGGTTTACTAAAATGTCTTTAGTTCAATGAATATTTTATATATTGTGCATACGCAAAATGTGTGTGAACATATCTTTTTAGGACATCTTGTAGAAATGAGTGAATTGCACGTTGCAAGTTTTTGAAGGACATAAGTAACATAACGCACATACCTTTAAAACATAAATCTCTGTAAGTAATACTTAAGTCACTGCATCAATTTATCTTTGTAACTGTTATATATATACATTTCACACAGCGGTCAAATCCTGCGGTTGTGCCACTTGCGAATAAAATAATAAATATTACAATGATTAATTTAGGTCTTATTCACTGAAATGAAACATGTGAATCGTTGCGAAGTAAAAATTACAGATTCCAATTCATTTAGTTACTTCCCCCCCCCCCGCGCCTTCTCCACTTTGACCACCTTGCAGAGCGCGCGTTAACTGACTGACCATTCAATTACGACACATGTCAAGAGAATGTAAATTTGCATACAGCTTGCGATTTTGCGTCTCTCATTATTCTATGCACATATGAGTTGCGATCGGAAAGTTTCAAGACTGTGTCAATAGCGGGCGAACCGGATGTAGTACGAGCTTCTGCCTTTAGGAGGTGCGGCCTACATTCATAGTGAATTAGTGTGCCAGCCGGCATCATCGAATTAGTATTTGTTTCTTAGTTACGGGCGTTTTGGTAGGGCATTACACCGACCCTCCTGCGATTTCGGAATGGCGTGTGCATCAAATTTTGCCAAAGACTCGCCAAAACGGCTACGGAAACCTATGAAATGCTAAAGCAAGCATTTGGGGAGTCCGCAATGGGTCGTGCACAAACTTTTGTGTGGCATTCACGTTTTAAAAATGGCCGAACCTCTGTCGATGATGACGAGCGTTCTGGACGACCATCTTCGAGCACAACGCCCGAAAATGTTACGAAGATCGACGTCGTACCATCAACGACTTGTGCGACATTGTTGGGATAGGCTATGGGACCTGTCAGCTGATTCTAAAGGAAGAACTCCACATGCGACGCATCATGACAACGCGCCAGCGCACACCGCCCTCAAAGTTCGGCAGTTTTTGCCCTCAAACACCAAGGTCGGCCGTCATCCCGCACCCTCCTTAGCTCCGTGTGACTTCTTCCTCTTCCGAAAGATGAAAATTCAGCTAAAGGGAAGGAGATTTGAGACGACAGAAGAGATTCAGGCAGAATCGCAGATGGTGCTTGACAGGCTGACAAAGAAAGATTTCCAGGGATGCTTCCAGGCTTCGCAGCGGCGCTGGGATCGTTGTGTTCACTCCCAGGGGAACTACTTCGAGGGTGATGGATGAATTTAATACCTGAGATAAGTGTACGGGTTTTTATAGGCGCAGTCTGGAAACTTTCCGAATGCACCTCGTATTCGATGCAGGTTCACTCAAGGGAGCGCTGTTACTCTCTGGATTTGAGTAAAGGAACTTTTACGAGGACAGGAGGCACAAGGACCAGAACAGTTGGCTTCCTTTCAAACGTCAAGAAACTGGTTCCAGATGAGCACGTGAAAATGAAAAGTCTTTTTCCTCGGTATGCTAATGTGGTATTTAATTACGGATGTTACCAAGTGGTGAGTTGTTAAAGAAACTGCGAAAGACTCTCAGCGACAACCATCATGAGTAAGCTCAGCTACCAGAGCCCCGTATCGCTCTAGATTCATGTCTGACCGCCGTTCGCATCCAATGTCTGTACGCATTGCATAGGTCAAACGAAGACTGGAGAAATCTAGCAGGCCTGTATCATACGTTTTGGGTTTAACATGAAAAAATATCATTCTTTGTAAACCCATTGCTGAACTAAATATTTCTGTCCGTCTATCAGGATTGGGTCATATTTGCATATTATATCAGACGAGGCCTACTTCCACCCACTGTTTTAACCCCGCTCTAGAAAGTGTGCAACCACACTTCATGATCACATCGGTGATAATTTATTTTATAATCCGAAATTCTCGAATGGCTAACCGACGCAGTTGGTAAATTGTCTCTAATAGCGGAAGACATTTATCTAACCGCTTACATCCCAACATCGTAATCTATGTTACTCGGAATAATAGCAGGACAGCTTCAAAATACAGAGAAATATCACTGTTAAGTTCAAAAAGGCGATTATTTGGTTTGCGGTTCAACATTTAAACCCTAAAAATAATTACACGTACCAACTGACAAATGAGAACGTCCTTATGTACTGAAACTATAAGACCCATTGAAATTCAAAGGGCCCTGTCATATTACAAGGGTCCATATTCTTAAAATAAATCGCGTTTTCTCCATTGTTGATGGCTATAAGACACGCTTTACTGATTTATTCAATAATCCAGAGTTACAGACGGTTAGGTTAGGTTAGGTTATGTTAAGTTACTATGGCTTTCTTTATTAAAACTCAGGGGTCAAATTGTACGGAACGCGACAGAACTGTTTGTTATGCGTGTATTTCCAAGTTATTTGTAGTTTTATACAGCCCCGCCACACACACCGAGATAAAAGCATTTTAAAGACGAAGGCAGGTGTCAGACATTTGTTCTACGGAGTAACAAGCAATAAGATAAGAACCACGATTTACTTGAAATGAACAGATTGTTTTGACTGAATAACGAAGTTGAAGTGTACGTCTTCATTACAAGAGATCTTATGTGCGGTACATATAAATGGGAGTCAAGTGGAAGACATAAGGAAGACAGACGACCTGTATTAAGAGCAGACTCATTACGGGGACAGGCTCACGGGAGACGCGGGACTTAGGGACGCTTTGGGATCGGCACCCTTCTGAACTGAAGAAACGTGAAATGTGAAGCCACGGGGCCTGACTGCAACCTTCGACCACGTCAGCAGTTTGCCCTAAAGCTGTTAATGTTAACATCGTATTCCTAACCTGTACACAGCGAGTATCTTGTGTTCCTGAGAGTTTAAAAATAATAAGGAGGGCCAGAAATGTTACTGGCGAAGAAGGTAATCATTTTATCGAACGGAGCGTAACTGAATCACTCAGCTGTAAAACTCAGGTATCACGCGCACCAACCGTAAACCAGAAGGTAGTAATTAATATATGTACATACACATTATCTCGCTGTTATCAATTCGCTGAAGTTTGTAAAACCAGATATCCTAAAACACGTTCATCTGTTTGTAGAGTTCGTCAAAACGTAGTATCGATGCTCAGGTTGTTTAAATTTTCATTAAATTTAGTATAGTAATACATGCTAAAACAAACTGGAAGAATTTAATTTTTGTTTTAAAAAATATCAACATTGACGACCACGAATAATTTATCTATTACGTAAGAACCCCATGGGATTTCGTATTTTCTCGTCTCCCCTTCGACGACTGTATGCTGGGCAACCACACATGGATTTATAGTACCCAAGGCAATATTTTAATCCGTGCTTACAGATTCTTGTTACTAGGCAACCGTTTCATAGGTAAACAATTATTAAACGGCGCCAGGACTGTAGGAAATTGAAAAACGTTACATGTCAAATCGCGTCGTTTTCATAGCATAAATTTAACGACACTGAAGACGTGCGATGCTTACTGGAATAAACACACTCATTCTTTGCGAAATTATGAATTATTAACAAAGAATTGCGTCAACTTTTGTTTTCCAAATACACAAGGCGCGTATTCTTAATGCCTTCTTGAAGGAACACAAATCAATGCCATTACATCATGAATCGCGTAAGTTCTGTTGTAGCGTAGCGGTCTCATACGCATTGGGATCGCAGGATCGTATCCTCATGAAGTCGAAATTTCTTTTTCGTCTGTAGAGCCGTCGTGCTGTTTACTTTCATCGGAAACCGACAGGGAAATGCGTATGAAATGTACTCGACACATGAATTACTACACTCAGCCTGTAACATACAAACGGAATGTGACTCCAGAGATAACAGCAGGAATTTCATGATACAGGATGTTGCACCTGCCACTGTCCACTGAACACGCTTCACGCCGAATGACTTACAGCGAGAGACGGGCGGGCTGGGGCTAGCTATTGTCCTGAAGCTAGACACGACGCCGTCATTTACCATCGCTCCAGTGTCTTAATCGTTGTTTGTGATCACAGCTAAACCAACTCAGCCGGATCTCTCAACAGCCAGAACCAAGTCTTTTAAACGGAACGGTTTTCGGGGATGCTTCGCGTCAAATGTTAAAAGTTTCCAACGTTTCGGCAAACATCGCAGTTGCTATCTTCAGGGTGGCACTTTCATGTATGACGAAACATTGAATAACTTTTAACATTCGATGCCGCCCGTCCCCGATGTCTGAACTTCAGGTGCGAAGGCCGAAGGACAAGAACTACTTACCTCAAAGTCATTATATTAAGCTATTAGACTAAAGTGTAAACTGAGGTTGGACATGCAGCACCCAATGGCCAGACGAGAAGTACACGGAAAGGTTTCAGCGGAGTGTGTGAAGAAACGTAACATCTTAAGGGACCCAGGCGATGATGACAGAATAATATTAAAACGAATACTAAAGAAATATGGTGCCAGGATTTGGATGGGATTTATCTGGTTAAAGATACGTTCAGTGATTGGCTCTGGTGCACAAGATTATGGACCTTCGCGTTCCATATCTTGATAATCTGAGGGACAAAAAGCTTCTCAAGAATGATTCTGATCCGTCGAGGTAAGTGCTCGAACATTTTACGAAAAGCGGAAATAAGGCCAACTGAGCACATGGTCAAATAGCAGATTTGACGACAAAGCACGAAAAATCGCAGTTTGCGAGGCGCAATCAGGGCTTCCAAGTAGGCTCAATGGACCAACAGCAGTGATAGTGCACTCCGAAAAAGCTCGCGTGCATTATTTCTTTCGAGACTTGTCCAATGCGAACCCGACGATACTGTAGGACAACCGATAATTTCGTGTATTTCCTGTCTCTGCTCAGACGAGTGCTGGGACAGCGTCTTGAAGCAGACCTGGCCGCATCCTTCCACATCCTTATCCGCTCACAAACATCACCACGTTTCGCTTAAAAATATTGAGCGTAAGAAACAACATCTGGAAGCAATCTTAAATCCAGTAGATGACTGTCATAGGGGATTTCGCGCCGTGTAATCTGGTAAAAGCTGACAGACGCGTTTCACAAGTACTGACTGTCTCCATCATCAGGGCGCAACACTCCAGAGGAGAGCCATCTTCGCCGCCGCGAAGACCTAAGGACCAGGCAGCACGCCTAATTTCTGGACAAAAACCCTTTTACGCAAACTCAACACTTAAATTTGCAGTTAAATTAAGCAGAATTAAATATTTCACGCAAAGGCACGTTGTTAATTTTAATTTGTATTTTTATAATATCCTTTTATGATAGAAATCATCAGACCTTTACACTGAGTGGGGCAGAACTTCGCACCTGACACACTTCGAATCCAAACAGTTACACGTGGCCTCCACGAGAATGCTGTTCAAGCCGGGTCTCACGAAAATAGGTCAATTAGTGTCCATAACTCCATTATACGTAACCAAATTAGGGAACGGGGGAACAGACAAGCAACTCGTTAATGGCGCGCCTTCTTAGTCTATAACTTCGACACAAACTACTTGCATTAATTGCACTTAATTCTTCTACGTTCTATCATAATGAGACACAGACTTGTTACTGTCCTGTGTGTGAAACCTGTACCGTGTTCATTTCATGAAACGAGTGCTCGACTTCAATAAATAAGTGAAGCAGTCCTTGTTCGGGCTCGATACGCAACGTGATTATGCTTTGTTTCACAGACTCCACGTCAAGGACACATGCAACAGACAGCCGACAGGCATAACGCGTAGTTACTTCTCTATAAACATAATAAAATTACGTTTCTTTAAAGCAATAAGAGTGTAAATTTTAATATCAGCTTCAGGTGGGTTAGTTTCCTTCAACTTGAAATATTCACAAAGGTGCAAAAGTAAAATCTTGTCCTTGCTAATGACAAATAACAACGAGTATTGGTAGATTCAAATTACTAGGTCTTCATGTAAGACGCTCGTTACATCTGTTCGATTTTAATCGAGATTGAAGTGTCAACAGATTTTAGTACAAAATTTACTGAAAATAATGTCAGTGTTCTCTAGTTAATATTTGCGTACAGACGGACAGTCAGAGCGATTTTTAAGTGGGGGCTCTGCAGGGCAGGGCAGGGCAGTGCTGTACCAACTCAGGTTGGCTTTCAGTAAGTAAAGACGATGTAGGCAAGACGAAGGTACTGAACCACGTCCACAACAACTACATAGAATGCCATTAATGTACAGGTGTTGAGCGCTTTTAAATATTTATTTAACAAAACGTAGAACTGAAGGGAAGCATTAGCAACTGTTCGTAGCATACGCAAGAAGTGATGTAACTCCAATTATGTCCGCTAGGAGCTCAACTGCTGGCATGACAATAAAATGATAACCCAGCCCCAGAAGACGTTTCGAAATTCTCCTTCCAGGGGTGGCGGAAGTTTCATTTTCGCACGTCGTTTAGTTTTCATTAAACAAATATTTTAAACCGCTCACATTATTTTTGAACATCCTGAACAGATAAAATATCTATTTTTATTAGTGCAGTTTATAGACCTATGATCATATTAATAACAACTAATACAACGAAACGTATTCACTCTGGCATGCGTAAGAAAGCAGTGTAGAATAGTGTACGAAAAATAGAGTTAGAATTTATTTACAACGTTCAGAATGTTACTCCAGAAAACTGCAGCCATAATGCAACAGTGCAATAGGGCGATAAACACTGGCTTCAGTCACAAATGCCCAACAAAACATTAAACATTTAATGCGGTGGTAGTACAGTGTTCTTCGGACGCTTTGGAAGAGAAGCGTTTTAATTTCATGGTCAAACGTCGCAGGCGCCTTGGAAATATCCCTTAATTTCAGCGCCGTGCTCGCAAATTGGTGAACTGGAGTTAAACCCTTGGGGGAGAGTGGGGGAGGGGGTTAAATCAGTGTAGAAACTAAATCGGCAAAGAGAAATTAATTTTAATTCAGAATAAGTTTTCTTGTTAATGAAATACGAATACCGTATGTTATTAGAAAGGACGGAACACAAGAGGAAATACTACATACGATTGTCTATTATTATTATTGTCATCCTAGTGAATAAAAATATTAATTTCGAGTTCGTATTCTCAATGCGGTGAACATAAAGATGACCTGTTTCCACGTTTGTTACATTTGGTTGCTCGTTTAATAATTAGCGGTAAGACAGTTAGGTGAAGTCATTAAAAAAGCAACCAAACACAGTCACTCAGATATAAAACCTGAACCCTGAAGATTAAATAACCCTTTCAAAGGTTAATTTCTGGGAATCTGATGGACTAGCTAATGACAGCTCCGATTACTATCACCAGTCAAATGCACGATGCATTCTGAATATATAAAATTAAAGTATTAGGTTCTTCAACGTAATATACAAACCATGTTAATAAAGTACAAAACAATTTAATATGTAGCAGACATCTACGAGGTGCGATCAGAAAGTTTATAGACTGCGCCTATAAAAACCCGTACACTTATCTCAGGTATTAAATTCATCCATCACCCTCGAAGTAGTTCCCCTGGGAGTGAACACAACGATCCCAGCGCCGCTGCGAAGCCTGTAAGCATCCCTGGAAATCTTTCTTTGTCAGCCTGTCAAGCACCATCTGCGATTCTGCCTGAATCTCTTCTATCGTCTCAAATCTCCTTCCCTTTAGCTGAATTTTCATCTTTGGGAAGAGGAAGAAGTCACACGGCGAATAAGGAGGGTGCGGGATGACGGCCATGGTGTTTGAGGCCAAAAACTGCCGAACTTTGAGGGCGGTGTGCGCTGGCGCGTTGTCATGATGCGTCGCATGTGGAGTTCTTCTTTTAGAATCAGCTGACAGGTCCCATAGCCTATCCCAACAATGTCGCACAAGTCGTTGATGGTACGACGTCGATCTTCGTGAATGGCCTGCCGAATCTTCGTAACATCACGTACTTCAATATATGAATTTAAATTAATATTAACAAATTAGCAATTCAATTAACATTAACTTTGTTTGGCGAAATAAAAACTTTCATTTGATTACCTGACGCAATACTAATAATGGAGCATATTATTTTAAATTTAAAACGGGTTTCCAAGTGTTCAATATTTCATGTATTTTCAAACAGTAGGTACAGAGACCGAGAAACGTAGGCACAATGACGAGATTAAGAATTTACATTCCTCGCTACAAAAAAATAAGAGGCAAACTGTTTTGTTATATGTTTTGATCTCAACATTTATATAAAACACATGGGAGAAAAAACGCCACAATAATTTTAACAATTCGACATTAATTCTGGACTAGACCCAGCATGTAACCTTACTGAAAATCGATTCAATTATCAGCAGTTCATTCGAAAGTCAAGTTCCGTCACAGTCAACAATAACAGAAAATCAAACGAATTCTGATAAAAGACGTCAAACGCCGAAAGGCGGGTATCCGATTTCCACCATCAGGTAGAGAGGCTGTATAACAACCAGCCCACGCTTTATAAAATGCTCGAGGCTCCTACTAAAAAACCCTGTGAAGCACGTAATTGGCAGGGACACGTCTGAACGCACGTCATGTGTGTTCCCACCCACTCAGATTTATTTTTGATCGAATAAATAGTGGAGAGGAAACTGATGAGACATATGGCGAATGAATTGGAAATTAAATGTGTCCTATCAGAACGGAGACTGCGTGCGTTTATTCCACATCACGAAAAATGCCTGCAAATAAATGCAAATATTAAAACACTAGACGTCGGTCCGTTGCATTCTAGGAAGTCGACGGACTGGAGACAGAATACCGCAGTTCAGTGGCTATGGGAGATTCCAGTCTATTTCTGAGGGTCTTCCTTGGCAAAATGGGAACACGGCCCTACGTATGAATGTTCTGAATCATGCTATTTAAAGATCATGACGCCGCGTAAGTGGTAAATAAAGTTTCGGAGAACTTATCACCTCCATATCCATTACTCCTAATCTGAAGATGGAGGCAATTATTTCCTCCGAAACATTGGTAACCGCCTACGAGACTACACGGCGTCAAAACTAAGCCGCCCAAAATTCAAATTTTCATTGCTGTGATAACCTCAAACGTCACAACGGAAGCTTACATCCGGATATGATTGTACGTATCTTCAAACTTAGCAGATCAAACACTGAGAGTGATCAAGGCGAAAGCAAGAGCCAAAACGCTAGAACAAGAGCTCTTCTCAAAGTGAATTCCAGGACACTTTTTGAAAATAAAAATCAAGATTTAAAGGTATAGCCTTTATGTACCCACACTGACAATACAACGATGAGATGTTCTTCACGTAGGTCGCTGTTGCGTTGGTGTTATCAGAGATCATTGTAACGTATTTGATCATTATTGCTCTAACTTCATCCCAGCTCATACAGGTTAAGTACCTCTGCAAAGAAACGCGACCGACGAGGAAGACAACCTGAAGAGGCCCACGCTAGAGCGTGGAGAACACCGAATAAAATCTAGACGACTGGCTTCTCCCTGTTCTGTGTTGTGTTCCTCATTATGGTCATAAATAAGGAGATTTTGTTAGGCAATACAATTGTAATAGAATCAATACAAATGAAATTAAAGCTTTTAGGATACAAAAATAAATAAATTACATTAAGAAAAATCGGCAAAAATATCACGAAAATAAGTACAAATACACAGCACACACCAAACGCAACGAATAAATAGTGTGAGGCCTCGGGTTTGGGGCAGGTGGGACACAAAAATAAAGACTTGGGCAGCACAATCTCACTAGGCTTCAGAAGGCCCGTGTCCCACAAACGTATTCTTTGCGATTCTTCACAAATCGTGTAACTTAATGTTAATCTGTGTGCAAATACAAATTCATTACTGCAGAATCAAGTATGCTACTGCAAATTTCGGCGACCACACTACATGCACCAACAGATTCCTTAGTCGGGAAGCCGCAGAGACGGCACTTCACTGAGAGTATTTCGTTAACCGTACACCGCACCGAGAAATGTTTAAGGAACTTGTCAGACATCTTAATGTCATATTCTGCAGAAATAATTCGCGCACTGAAAACTTTTAGAGGAATTTCATTTTAGTTTAGCGTAAAGCGGGAGGAGTTGTCAAGTTCAAACCAAAACTAAATTCGCAAGAAAATCAATATAAAGTTTCATCAATAATGATGCAGGAGATAACTTGAACTGGTTTGTGAAGCATAATGATGCGCAGATTTCTTACTATCGGGATCAATATTAGGTTACCGTAACCTAGAAGTTGTTTGAATATTCTAGAAATCTAGTTTTGTGCGTGAGATTGGACTTGGTCCCTCCCGTTCTTCAGGCGCGTTCAATTTATCTTTCACCGGAGTCACTGTTGAAGTTCTGTAATAACAGAAAGAAGCTTGAGATGGGGGGCACACAAAGAGCGTGGAACGATGGAAGTTTGGTATAGCACCCGATAATGGTAAGGCGATTGCGACCGGTTGAAGTTGAAGAAGTCCTGCGGGGACAAACCTACCAGGCCACTAAATCGCTCCTGTTTGTCCTACCGGAATTCCTCCCTCAATCTGTTTTTGTGGTGTTTATGCATTGGCGTAGCGAACACTTTCACCATTTCACGGAGAGTTAGAACATCGAATACGCCTTACTTGTATAAAACGTACCAATTATTTCTATTACAGAAATAGAAGATTTATTCGTTTATAATATGTCTGTCTTGTCTAGCTTCTAATGAACTCCGGAGACCCGGACGATCACAGACTAATCTGACCTCGAAAAATTAAATTAGTGACCCGATGTGCTAGCATTTTTATTACTAGCCTATTAAACAAACTGACCGCATTCAACCTGCTCAGGAGTGCAGTTCATCAGCAAGATTGTTTGAACACCACTACGGAACTCTCAAGACAATAACACATGTTGAGTTTAAAAAAAAAAACAACAACACAGCATTTTGTGAAAGCAGATTGTTCATTAATGTAAAAGTAACAGCCCGCCAGCGAATCCTTTCTTAAGCCAGATTAATCAAGATGAAAACCTTACATCATACTTTTTACAATCTTCATTAATAACTCTTAATTTTACTCTCTCAGCCAATTATTTCATTACTTTTACTAAACAGCATTAATCAACTTATCTTTATCATGAAGACGGGATGTGGCTTCTTTGAGGTAGGAACTGAATGTTTAAATATTACTCGGAAGAGCTTCGGCTTCAAAGAAAATAGAAAAATAAAGAAAAACGCCCACATTCCGAATTTCTTCATCTTTAGGTTCCACAAAAATAATTTTATGCACACTTCCCATCCCTTCCATTTGATTCCACTTTCTCCTGTCTTGACTATAAAACACATATCGAAAATCTTTAGTCATTAAACAAATAACAAAGGCGAGAGACAATGACTTTATTAAGTCAATTCTTCCAATTTATTAAAATATTCTTTGTGAAAATTGTTTTATTTTTCCGGAAATAAAGACAGGAAGGGTGGCATGGATATTAATATTTTCATAAAAATACGAAGAGTAAACAGTGTATTTGTTTTCAATATATATATATATATATATAAGATTCACCATCATTACTCGGATGTATCCAATGAAATATCAACGGTAGAATCACGAACGCATCTACTAGTCACAATCCCGCATGAACTCTACGCGAGAAATATTGCGTCTAGTGGGCAGAATTTATCCGTCACAACGCGATTTTATCCTACACATTAAGTAGTTTCCTACACGGTTTTCCGTATCTCCGCCAATGTTATTGTGGGTAGGCTTTAAAGTACAAAAGCGATCTATGACCACCTTCGTAGAAAATGTTTACTTAATTCGTCAAATGATCTCTCGCGTGGTCTCCCACAAGCTGAAGATACTATGAATAAGTTTCATCCTAATATACCACCAACTTCTTCTCACACTGACAAATATTTAGAACAAGAGGAATAACACTCAGTTACACACGTGTTGAGAAGCATCTGAAAAGGAAAAATGCATATGCCGAAAGGGTGGTTGTGTCACGTGCAATCAGTCGCAAAACAGGCATTCATGGATTCCGGTCACAAGATTCAGAACAATGAAGAAAGTTAATTTGTTTTCATACAGTATACAACTAAATTCTAATACTCACGTGTGGTGAAGGAATGATCCCACCAGTCTGTGCGGCAAAGAAACGCTTTCAGATCGTCAGCTGTTGTCCCCACGATCACAAGCGTTCGTATCACCAGGAACACGCTGAAAATGGTGACGATCACTCCAAGTCTCTTCAGAAGGTCCGGACCTGTGATGTTCACAGCTTTGGCTAACCTCACTCGGAAAATCACGGAAATCCTTCCTGGAATAAAACCACGTTTACGTTAAGACGATGTGGATATTCTCTATGCAAAGTGTGCAAAATGAATGCGCAAGACCATGTTTGTCCATCTGCATATTTAACTAAACATTTTCTCACAAGATTTCTATTAAATGTATTATAGCAAAAAATTATTTATATAAATTTCTCTAATGCAGCCCCTGTTCCCCATTCATCCCAAATAAAATTTCACATAATTTTGCAGCTCATTTTTAAGAAATACCCGCTTAAAATAAGATGCAGACTTCATTAAGTCCTACTGACTTTACCTGATATAAATTTTATGTATTAACTAACAAAAGAAAGTAAAAGATAATAAATCTATAGTCGATAACAACACATACACAAACAAAACAACCTGGTACTGTAAGTGCACGTTACCAGAAACTTTCTCGGGGCTTTCTGCCAGGTGCCAGCATATTTTATGACGCACTGATACAAACGCAGCAAACAGGCGTCTTGCGTGAAATCACCATTTTATTACCGCATGTAAGGGCTAGTTTTCCATACAATTATAAAATATGAAACACGTAGCAAAACCTGGGGAGGCAATGCAAGATTGTAGATTGTTTGTGAAAATTTTGGAACAGACTGCATATACGTCAACACTCGCCCGTGGCAAATTTGGCTGCTCGATACAGATTTTCCCTTCAAGTTCTTACCTCCATGTCTTCAGCGAGAAACCAATTTCTCTCAGCCAGACACGAACTGTGCACGTGTAGATGTTGGGTCGCGGGTACATTACTATCACCTGCAAACCATAACGCACGAATTATTGATTACGCTCCGACACACCGCAAAACGAAGTACAGAAACATACTAAACAACAGGTAAAATTATAGGTAAGATTAGGGCTCTCACAGAGGAGTATAAAGAATACTTCTGGGACGCTGAGACGCGAAGTCTGGTAGAAGTTTGCCGACGTTTCAGGGGTGCCTACTGCGTCCGTCATCAGGGCGATGATGGAGAGAGGAAGCACCTCTAAATAGTCGGCAAACTTCTACTAGAGTACACGGTGCAAAATCTCAGAAGACAGTCATCTTTCGGTAAAATTATAATTTCGTATATTTTAATCAAAGTTTTTTAAGACAGCAGCCGGGAAGACAAAGATTCTGAACGGTGTGGTAGCAAGTGTTCCCCGAAAAGATGTCCTGGCGAACACGTCGCAAAACAAAGAAGCTTTCTGCACACTTGCATTGATAAGAAATTCAGACGATGGATGATACGTCGTGATATAATATGAATTCAAGTTTCCCAACCGACCTACCTGGTAGGATGATGCTACGAGCAAAGAAAGAACAAAGTATCCAAACGGCTGGATCTGACACTGGAAGTAACGATCCTTTAAACTGTATTCACGTACCCAATTATTCAACCAACAATTTTTAAAAAGCTCATCTGACTTCCCAGGGCAAATGCTGTTTCTTTCGTCGCGTTTCGCATTTACTGCTAAATTGTCAAGTGGGGGACGCCATGTCTTAGAAGACACAATGGACCATGCAGTCGGGGATCGATGATTCCTTTCAAGAGCCTTGTGTACGTACAAAGACACCCAATGAGGTAACCCAGCGTACAAAGGCACAGAAGAAATGCAATGGGACCCGCGGTTAATCCTGCAATAAACAGACATCGAAGTCCACGTCGCGTAAACCTTCTTTTCTATTGAGACTTTTAAACGCCACACGTCAATCATATTAGCTTCTTCGTATATTTAAACTAACTATTCATCTGAACATTTCGTAGCGTGTGATAGGTCTTCGCATTTCTTAACTGAAGCGTGTTTAAGATTCGGCTGCCTGGAAGCCATCCGTGTCATCCGAGCCCGATAATGAAGTTCACGGAGTCGTGAATGATCTGGATATTGGCTATTCTGATCCTTCATACTCCCGGCCCGCTACCAACGCCACATTAATCAGCATTCAAGAAGTCTGCACAAAACTCCATAAGAACCTTCACCATATATATTATATTTTTCCAGGGCAAAAGATGAAATGAAGAAGGAGAACTTACTAAAAACCTCGACACACAGAAAAAGACGCTACAGAAATATGATGAAGGAGGAGAAAAGAGGAGAGACAAGTTAATGAAAAGAAAGACGCGAGGCAAGGCGAGATGTTGCTGCAGTCGTGTTTTGGTTTTCATTCCCTGTGCCAGAAACTCATCTAGGAAACTCAGAGACTGCATGGATGTGCCAGGAAAATGAAATTGGTTGATGTATACACAGGGAGAGAGAGAGGGAGAGAGAGAGAGAGAGAGAGCGTGCTCCGGAAGACGCCTTCTGCCATAGCAGAAGAACAGATACGATAAGTCATATAATGAGAGTGGGTGCCTCCACCTTACACTCCCAAAGGAGGAATCAGTCTCGTGCGACTCCATTTTCTTGGGATACCCAACAACGGCTCCAACCTATCAAATTAAGTCACTCACATGACGTCACGGCCGAAATTCTTAGAAAAAGTAAACAAATATTTCGCCACCTAAAAGGGAGAGACGCCTTGGTAAACACGGAGAAAAATAGCAAAATGAGTCTTAAAGAAATACAGTTGATGTCAATGCACACATTCAGCGTCAGAGTCTACATAATATATGTGCACCTGTGATCCTTAAGATAGCGACTTCCAAGAAGACGCACGCCACGAAACGGATACATGCTTACTATTTCCCAGAGCGCCGACAAATGTGCGTCTTCGGTCGGCATCGCATCAAGCGGACAAGAACTGTGACGAGCAGCCCACTGACATTCGTCGGCGTGATGTTTGCAGTCTGACCAGCGATATTTTCGGGCCAGTGGATTAAGGTGGCATCGGCCTCAACAGAATTTCACGTTGGCTGTTGCTTACCGTGCTCGTGATGGGAAGACAGGGCGAGGCACGTCCCAGCAATGTCCTAACATCTGAAGGGACACAATAAGAGACATTTCTGGTCCGAAATTAGTATGGATCTCAATAAAATCGTCTCTGAAAATGCCGTGTTAGTTCATTGAACGTCGTCGATTCCCAACCAAGTGACACGGCTGATGGTCCGACAAGACTTTGTTTATGTCAGTCACCGTAAAAGTTTTTTATCACATGACAAAAAAGCAGAATGGATCTGGTTCCGAAAAGCGCGCACAACTGAGTAAGCGCCGACTAAGCCTGCGGACTGTCAGTAGACATTTTTTTGCGTCCAGACAACCCACTGACCAGCGAGGTCCTGCGGCTGGAATTTGCATTCGACATACGCACATTTCTGAAGGTGATGAAGAAATCGTAGACATTGATGGACTAAGTAAGTACTTTCTCGAAGAAGAAAAGAAGAGGAAAGATTTATTCCTATAATTGTTGTTGTTGTTATTACTGTTTCGAGTTTATTATTATTATTATGAATTGTTTAATTGGTCCACAAGCAGCCAAAAACTTCAGGCGTGTTGCCGTCATAACTCGGATGCTTGCACCACGAGATAGGCGGCTACAGTGAGTTGGGGTCGTGCGCACGCAGTAGCGACCCAAGAAGCACGGCCTTTTGCATCCGGCTGAGTAATGCTTCAGCGTTACGCTGGCATGCCGGAATGAGCTTGATGTTAGCCAGCAGCGACGACTTGACTCCTCCAAGAACTCCAATTATAAGGACGATTAATTTGACAGTGAATCCTGGGTACAGCTGTCTTAGCTCAAACACAAGGTCTTGATACTTGGTCCGTTTTTCAGCCTCCTTCACAACTATGTTGGTTTCAGCCGGGGCCGAAAACTCGATGACATACATGGTGCATCCAGAGGTATCGATGAGAACGATGTCAGGTTTAGTGGCTGTTAACTGCCTGGTAGTGGGGAACGAATAGTTCCAATAAATTTTACATTTGTCGTTCTCAACGACGGACTCAATGTCCCCAGGAGCGTACGGCAAAACGGGTGTCTTATCTATGCCGTAAAAGTGTCTCAGGTGGTAGTAGAGTATACGTAAAGCAGCGTTATGTCGATGAATGTAGGCGCAGCTGGCATAATGTTTACATGCCGACAAAAGATGCATCAACGTCTCTGGTTGCATTCGGCATGCCCTGCAGACTGTATCCGCTACCCCCACACCCATCACCATTCGGCGGTACACAAGTTTGTTTACAACACCATCTTGGCACGCTAAGATGAAACCCTCGGTTTCAGACTTTAGTCCAGCCGACCGTAGAAAGGCGAACGTCAGGTCTTTTGACAAGCCCATTTTTCCTACATTTTTGAAGAAGGCCCCATGCATGGGTTTATCTGCATGTTGCTTGAGCAACAAAGTTTGCTCGGCCTTCTTAACAGTGCCCTTGAATTGATCTGACGTCAGTGTCAAGAGGGGCAACTGTCTTCGCTGTACAACTGAGCTGGTGTCGAAGTCAAGTCCGAGGTCATTTGCTGCTCTCTTTGCCGCCTGAAATATAAACGCCCCTACACCCGCAGACTCATGCGAACACACGAATGTCAAAAGGGGGTCAGAGCTATTAATGATGGAATGAGCTGTGCCCAGAACTATCCTGTTGGTAAGATTCTCCAGACCCAAGAGACCTCTACCTCCAAGATGACGCGGGAGGTATATGCGTTGGACAGAAGATTTAGGGTGAAGACTTCGGTGCATGGTCATCATTTTTCTGGTGGCCCTGTCCAGGTTTTTCAACTCGTTAACTGTCCACTTCATTGCTCCAAAAGTATAGAGCAGGATCGGAACAGCAAGCATGTTGGTGGCAGTGACTTTGTTTCTACCAGAGAGCTCGGAACTCCAAATCTGTCGTAGGGTGTGTCTATACTTGCTGCACAGAGCCTCTTTGACCTTGGAGACATCTTGGACGTGACTCTCACTCACACCAAGATATGTATAGGACTCTTCGGCATCAAGATGGTGTATGATGCTTCCGTCCACGAGTTGCACGTCTTCGCCGAAATCCCTATTTCTTCCCCTTTTCAAATGCAGAACTGCACACTTGTCCAATCCAAATTCCATGCCGATATCCTGAGTGTATACTTGCACGGTGTTCAGTGCACTTTGAATGCCACTGTCGCTGGCAGCATAAAGTTTTAAGTCATCCATATAGAAAAGGTGTGTGACTTTGTGCTTACGGATGGACGGTGCACCGCACATGTAACCACGCTCACGTCTTAGCACAACGGAAAGAGGAAGTAGCGAGATGCAGAAAGGAAGAGGGCTCAAGCTGTCACCTTGAAACACTCCGCGGTGGTAGCATACCAACTCGGTTGACACTACACGCTTCCCAGATGTTAGAGTGAAGAGCGTTTTCCAGAGCGGTAGTAGATTTTCAATGCATTTCACTATGTCAGGTTGGACTTTCAGCACTTTGAGCAAGATGACAATCAGCTCATGAGAAGTTGTGTCAAAAGCTTTTTTGTAGTCCACCCAGGCCATTGACAGGTTGCGCTTATAATGGACCGCATCTTGACAGATGCATCTGTCAATCTACAGATTGTCCTTGCAACCTGCAATGCCACGTTTCGAACCCCGCTGCTCATATACTTCTTTCCAGATAGGGTCAATATGGTGCAGTATGCTTTCGTTCAAGATGGAGGTGAACGCCTTGTATACAGTATTAAGACAGGTAATAGGTCGGTAGTTTTCCGGATTAGACAAATCTCCTTTCTTCGGAATAAGAACGGTGCGCCCTTCTGTTAACCAAGGTGGAATGGGCTCTGTACCACACAAAAAAAAGATGTAAAGATACGAGATAAATGTTTGTGTGTGCTCGTGAAAGTTTTCCACCAAAAATTATTGATGGCATCTATTCCAGGAGCAGAAAAATTCTTTTTGCCAGTAAAGGCACGTTTCACATCTTGTTCGGTGATCACTAGGGGCACATCATCATCCTCTAAATGGCGATCGCAGAACTGCCTAAAGAGGCCAATGGCCGGAGAATCTATGTTCAACGGAAATCTAGTTTCATAGAGTCTCTTCCAGAATGACTCGACCTGCGTTGCTGTTGGTGGGGTATGAACAACTGCAGTGTTCTTGCTGAAGAGACGGGAAGGGCATACACGAAAGATGGTGTTCTCCTTTACGGCCCTATAACGTTTCACTAACTTCTTCCTGTCCGCGGTTAGTGCCCGTATTTTGTCCAGAGAGTGCTGCTTGATGGTCAGCAGCGTATTCTTGTTCAGTGTGTGATACTTGGCCTTGAGAGAGCGGGCGATAAGCCTCAGCTTGGTGGTAAATCTCCGACCAGAGTTTACATACTCAATCACGCAGTGAATTCTGGATACCAGTTGCCTTTCCAACTTTAACTTCGCGTCCAGACGTTTTGTTTGCTGCTCAGCTTTTTCTGCCACCCTAAACGGGGCTGGGGTTACTAATAACCTGGCTGCAGCGTAAACGGCGCGATTGATAGTAAGAAGATCAGAATCATCTTTTAGGAATTCATCTAAGATTTCGTTCATTTCGGCCAGATGTTTGGCCCGCAGCGATATCTTGTGGTGAACTGTTCGCTGCCTGTCCTTCAGATATTCACAGGAGTTCAACAATTGGTAGAACCGCGTTTTAATGTCGATATCAACAGTCGCAGCTGGGGGACATGGTGCGATATTTTTAATTTCTTCCGCTTTATGCGGCGTAGCTGCAACTGGATCTTGCGGCTTGAAGTCAAAGCCTTTCCTTCGCAGATGGTACACATAGTCTCGCAGGTTTTGTTCCGAGAGACTGGAGTGCTCAGGATGCATCTCGCACCAAAGGGAATGCATCCGTGCCATGTATCCTCTCCGCGAAGGATCACTGGTGGCGTGACACGCAAGAAGGCCACGCCGTAGATCGTCCGTCCACACCATGCGAACGGCCCCACGGTTTGTGCTACTCCCAGCGCCTCTAGGGCCCACATCCGAATTATTATTATTATTATTATTAACTAGCCTTCTGGATGTTGATGCAGAACACTACAATTAGTAATTGAATTATCCGGAAACCAAACATCTTCAACGAGATTGAAACCCAGGATAGTGTTTCAGTATTGCGGCCTCCGTTTCTGTAATATCCTCTTCGAAATAAAGAACATTTTCCAAGCTACATAAACCAGCCTCAACAAAATTCGAACTCAGGACAATTTTGGGGGGTTATGACAGTTTTTATGAAATATTATCAATTCAATTAATTCAATTCAATTAATTTATTTACGTGTTTGCCAACAGCAAGAAGCCAATAAGTTTGTTCTTAGTGGCATTCTTCTATCATGTTTATTTTCCGATATACGACAACCAACCTCGAAAAAAATTACGATCCGTATTAATTTTAAAGGCTGCAGTTCAAAGTTTATGATTTATTCTTTGGTTTATACTTTATTACTAGTCGGCTTTGGCTCTCAGAGGGCTGTTACGGCACGGACTATTATTATTATTATTATTATTATTATTATACTTTATTATCATTCTCGTTTAACTTATATTACTTTGATATGCAATGACAATGAAGACCCTCGCCACAAACACAAACAGGCGAATATGCAGCACACAATGAAGTGATGTTTACACTTTTCTGTTGACTCTAAACTTTGGTTCAGACAAATAGAACACGTCCATTGCATTATATTTGCAATACAAACAAATGTGTTTTCCTGACAGAAAAAATCTCGTGTCAACATCACTGTGCAGTTTTTCATATTTTTCAGCCATTCTCAAAGTGGTCGAGTTTCTTTATTCTTCTTAAGGAATAAGGATTTGCCAACCGTAGCGCTTGCCGTGATTGAAAATTGGCCTTACCGTCGTCTTCTCCAGACTTTGCTCTCCAGTGGTGTTTTTTTATCCGTTCGCTTTGATATACGATCTCAACTGTGACCTGTATTTGTCAGTATCCCACTATACAGGATGTTTTGGTACAATACAAAAAATCAAATCGTGATTTCTGTGGCCTACATTCTAAACCAAGGAGAAACGGTTATATAAACACAAAGGGTAACACAGCCCTTTAAATACCAGAGGTGGAGAACAGTGGTAAAACTATAAAGCATCTAAGGGTGTATTCGGTAAATTAAATTGAGTAAAATTCCACGTGAACATGGGACCTACTTGTTTCAGCGATTTGTCCTTAAATACGAATGAAAAATAAAGATTGTATTTGTCAAATAACTTGCTTCCCGATTCCAGGTCTATTGGTAGAAGGTTTTGTTGACTAAAGTATGGAGTAAACTTTATCAGAACTGACTGATATGTAGAAATTGGAGGCAGCTCACTTAGTTTGAGACAACGATAAGCCGAACTGTACCATAATTGAAGTATACTAAATATAAGGACTTTCGTATCTTTGAACCGGTATTTAAATTAATTTGTTGTGTGAGATACTGGTAGCGTCGTTAAAATAAGCGACCAATAAATACGTAATAATAATAAAAATAATAACCGTAGAATGACAAACAGAATTGCAAACGAACTAAATAAATAAATTAAAGCATTTTTGTATTATTCAAAAACTGAAGTGTTTTGAGCTTGCTTGTTTCATTTATAAGCGAGTAGTAGAGAAATATGACAAAACGTTGTAGTATATAATTTATAGAGACGAATTGTTTGGTACAAGAAAATGGGTGACTTTATTTATATCGCTTGCGTAAATGAGTCTACAATACAAATATAAGTATAGACATTTGATTAGTTAGCAATGTTTTACTTTTTAAACGATGTTACTTCTTTAGAGGTTATTAACAGGATATCTTTTTTGTATTGCTTGACAGGGATTGCACGAAAGAAATTCAGAGTCCTGTTAAATTATTTAGACGACCTTATATTTTCGAAAAGCTGCTATACCTTTACAAAAGGAGAAAGCTGCTCGTATTTTTCACTTCAAATCTCTTAGCTATAGATTTACTGGCTAACGTCTTCGAAAATGAACAATGCATCGGTTAAATTTTGAGACAGTACAAAAACTACTGAATTTCATATGAGGAGGTATTGTGTTGCAGTGTGGTCAAGATCTAGATGATAGAGTGAGAGAGATTCAAAAATTCTAATGGGGGAGAATGGTAGGGTGGGGCCAAAAGGAAGATAAATGACACGCAATGCAAGCATCAATAACCCTGTACTTTTAAATGGGGTGGGGATAATGAAGGGGTTATAGCATAATACCCGTTGACATGTGCAGACTGGGCCTCTGTCAGAATGCAGGGATAAGCTCTTCGTTCTCAAAGTTTTACTTGGGCCAGCCCCACTTAGCCCCGAGAGGAAATTATTGGAAGAGGGGTAATGACATAGGCGAAATCAGCATAAAGTGTACAAAATGTTATACTTTATAAGCGTAACTCCTCTGCTGTATTCCGCCTAACATAACCTAATCTAACAGACACTAAATTGGATTGGACTAACCTAAAATAAACTAAATTGGGCTGGACCAAACTAAACTAACCTAAAGGAAACTAAATTGGACTGGACTAAACTAAACTAACCTAAAAGAAACTAAATTGGACTGGACTAAACTAAACTAACCTAAAAGAAACTAAATTGGACTGGACTAAACTAAACTAACCTAAAAGAAACTAAATTGGACTGGACTAAACTAAACTAACCTAAAGGAAACTAAATTGGACTGGACTAAACTAAACTAACCTAAAGGAAACTAAATTGGACTGGACTAAACTAAACTAACCTAAAAGAAACTAAATTGGACTGGACTAAACTAAACTAACCTAAAGGAAACTAAATTGGACTGGACTAAACTAAACTAACCTAAAGGAAACTAAATTGGACTGGACTAAACTAAACTAACCTAAAGGAAACTAAATTGGACTGGACTAAACTAAACTAACCTAAAGGAAACTAAATTGGACTGGACTAAACTAAACTAACCTAAAGGAAACTAAATTGGACTGGACTAAACTAAACTAACCTAAAAGAAACTAAATTGGACTGGACTAAACTAAACTAACCTAAAGGAAACTAAATTGGACTGGACTAAACTAAACTAACCTAAAGGAAACTAAATTGGACTGGACTAAACTAAACTAACCTAAAAGAAACTAAATTGGACTGGACTAAACTAAACTAACCTAAAGGAAACTAAATTGGACTGGACTAAACTAAACTAACCTAAAGGAAACTAAATTGGACTGGACTAAACTAAACTAACCTAAAGGAAACTAAATTGGACTGGACTAAACTAAACTAACCTAAAGGAAACTAAATTGGACTGGACTAAACTAAACTAACCTAAAAGAAACTAAATTGGACTGGACTAAACTAAACTAACCTAAAGGAAACTAAATTGGACTGGACTAAACTAAACTAACCTAAAGGAAACTAAATTGGACTGGACTAAACTAAACTAACCTAAAAGAAACTAAATTGGACTGGACTAAACTAAACTAACCTAAAGGAAACTAAATTGGACTGGACTAAACTAAACTAACCTAAAGGAAACTAAATTGGACTGGACTAAACTAAACTAACCTAAAGGAAACTAAATTGGACTGGACTAAACTAAACTAACCTAAAGGAAACTAAATTGGACTGGACTAAACTAAACTAACCTAAAAGAAACTAAATTGGACTGGACTAAACTAAACTAACCTAAAGGAAACTAAATTGGACTGGACTAAACTAAACTAACCTAAAGGAAACTAAATTGGACTGGACTAAACTAAACTAACCTAAAGGAAACTAAATTGGACTGGACTAAACTAAACTAACCTAAAAGAAACTAAATTGGACTGGACTAAACTAAACTAACCTAAAGGAAACTAAATTGGACTGGACTAAACTAAACTAACCTAAAAGAAACTAAATTGGACTGGACTAAACTAAACTAACCTAAAGGAAACTAAATTGGACTGGACTAAACTAAACTAACCTAAAGGAAACTAAATTGGACTGGACTAAACTAAACTAACCTAAAGGAAACTAAATTGGACTGGACTAAACTAAACTAACCTAAAGGAAACTAAATTGGACTGGACTAAACTAAACTAACCTAAAGGAAACTAAATTGGACTGGACTAAACTAAACTAACCTAAAAGAAACTAAATTGGACTGGACTAAACTAAACTAACCTAAAGGAAACTAAATTGGACTGGACTAAACTAAACTAACCTAAAGGAAACTAAATTGGACTGGACTAAACTAAACTAACCTAAAAGAAACTAAATTGGACTGGACTAAACTAAACTAACCTAAAGGAAACTAAATTGGACTGGACTAAACTAAACTAACCTAAAAGAAACTAAATTGGACTGGACTAAACTAAACTAACCTAAAGGAAACTAAATTGGACTGGACTAAACTAAACTAACCTAAAGGAAACTAAATTGGACTGGACTAAACTAAACTAACCTAAAGGAAACTAAATTGGACTGGACTAAACTAAACTAACCTAAAAGAAACTAAATTGGACTGGACTAAACTAAACTAACCTAAAGGAAACTAAATTGGACTGGACTAAACTAAACTAACCTAAAGGAAACTAAATTGGACTGGACTAAACTAAACTAACCTAAAGGAAACTAAATTGGACTGGACTAAACTAAACTAACCTAAAGGAAACTAAATTGGACTGGACTAAACTAAACTAACCTAAAGGAAACTAAATTGGACTGGACTAAACTAAACTAACCTAAAGGAAACTAAATTGGACTGGACTAAACTAAACTAACCTAAAAGAAACTAAATTGGACTGGACTAAACTAAACTAACCTAAAGGAAACTAAATTGGACTGGACTAAACTAAACTAACCTAAAAGAAACTAAATTGGACTGGACTAAACTAAACTAACCTAAAGGAAACTAAATTGGACTGGACTAAACTAAACTAACCTAAAGGAAACTAAATTGGACTGGACTAAACTAAACTAACCTAAAGGAAACTAAATTGGACTGGACTAAACTAAACTAACCTAAAGGAAACTAAATTGGACTGGACTAAACTAAACTAACCTAAAGGAAACTAAATTGGACTGGACTAAACTAAACTAACCTAAAGGAAACTAAATTGGACTGGACTAAACTAAACTAACCTAAAAGAAACTAAATTGGACTGGACTAAACTAAACTCACCTAAAGGAAACTAAATTGGACTGGACTAAACTAAACTAACCTAAAGGAAACTAAATTGGACTGGACTAAACTAAACTAACCTAAAGGAAACTAAATTGGACTGGACTAAACTAAACTAACCTAAAGGAAACTAAATTGGACTGGACTAAACTAAACTAACCTAAAAGAAACTAAATTGGACTGGACTAAACTAAACTAACCTAAAGGAAACTAAATTGGACTGGACTAAACTAAACTAACCTAAAAGAAACTAAATTGGACTGGACTAAACTAAACTAACCTAAAGGAAACTAAATTGGACTGGACTAAACTAAACTAACCTAAAGGAAACTAAATTGGACTGGACTAAACTAAACTAACCTAAAAGAAACTAAATTGGACTGGACTAAACTAAACTAACCTAAAGGAAACTAAATTGGACTGGACTAAACTAAACTAACCTAAAAGAAACTAAATTGGACTGGACTAAACTAAACTAACCTAAAGGAAACTAAATTGGACTGGACTAAACTAAACTAACCTAAAGGAAACTAAATTGGACTGGACTAAACTAAACTAACCTAAAGGAAACTAAATTGGACTGGACTAAACTAAACTAACCTAAAAGAAACTAAATTGGACTGGACTAAACTAAACTAACCTAAAGGAAACTAAATTGGACTGGACTAAACTAAACTAACCTAAAAGAAACTAAATTGGACTGGACTAAACTAAACTAACCTAAAAGAAACTAAATTGGACTGGACTAAACTAAACTAACCTAAAGGAAACTAAATTGGACTGGACTAAACTAAACTAACCTAAAGGAAACTAAATTGGACTGGACTAAACTAAACTAACCTAAAGGAAACTAAATTGGACTGGACTAAACTAAACTAACCTAAAGGAAACTAAATTGGACTGGACTAAACTAAACTAACCTAAAGGAAACTAAATTGGACTGGACTAAACTAAACTAACCTAAAGGAAACTAAATTGGACTGGACTAAACTAAACTAACCTAAAGGAAACTAAATTGGACTGGACTAAACTAAACTAACCTAAAGGAAACTAAATTGGACTGGACTAAACTAAACTAACCTAAAGGAAACTAAATTGGACTGGACTAAACTAAACTAACCTAAAGGAAACTAAATTGGACTGGACTAAACTAAACTAACCTAAAGGAAACTAAATTGGACTGGACTAAACTAAACTAACCTAAAGGAAACTAAATTGGACTGGACTAAACTAAACTAACCTAAAGGAAACTAAATTGGACTGGACTAAACTAAACTAACCTAAAGGAAACTAAATTGGACTGGACTAAACTAAACTAACCTAAAAGAAACTAAATTGGACTGGACTAAACTAAACTAACCTAAAGGAAACTAAATTGGACTGGACTAAACTAAACTAACCTAAAGGAAACTAAATTGGACTGGACTAAACTAAACTAACCTAAAGGAAACTAAATTGGACTGGACTAAACTAAACTAACCTAAAGGAAACTAAATTGGACTGGACTAAACTAAACTAACCTAAAGGAAACTAAATTGGACTGGACTAAACTAAACTAACCTAAAGGAAACTAAATTGGACTGGACTAAACTAAACTAACCTAAAGGAAACTAAATTGGACTGGACTAAACTAAACTAACCTAAAGGAAACTAAATTGGACTGGACTAAACTAAACTAACCTAAAGGAAACTAAATTGGACTGGACTAACCTAACCTAAAAGAAACTAAATTGGACTGGACTAAACTAAACTAACCTAAAGGAAACTAAATTGGACTGTACTAAACTAAACTAACCTAAAAGAAACTAAATTGGACTGGACTAAACTAAACTAACCTAAAGGAAACTAAATTGGACTGGACTAAACTAAACTAACCTAAAGGAAACTAAATTGGACTGGACTAAACTAAACTAACCTAAAGGAAACTAAATTGGACTGGACTAAACTAAACTAACCTAAAGGAAACTAAATTGGACTGGACTAAACTAAACTAACCTAAAGGAAACTAAACTGGACTGGACTAAACTAAACTAACCTAAAGGAAACTAAATTGGACTGGACTAAACTAAACTAACCTAAAGGAAACTAAATTGGACTGGACTAAACTAAACTAACCTAAAGGAAACTAAATTGGACTGGACTAAACTAAACTAACCTAAAAGAAACTAAATTGGACTGGACTAAACTAAACTAACCTAAAGGAAACTAAATTGGACTGGACTAAACTAAACTAACCTAAAGGAAACTAAATTGGACTGGACTAAACTAAACTAACCTAAAGGAAACTAAATTGGACTGGACTAAACTAAACTAACCTAAAAGAAACTAAATTGGACTGGACTAAACTAAACTAACCTAAAGGAAACTAAATTGGACTGGACTAAACTAAACTAACCTAAAGGAAACTAAATTGGACTGGACTAAACTAAACTAACCTAAAGGAAACTAAATTGGACTGGACTAAACTAAACTAACCTAAAGGAAACTAAATTGGACTGGACTAAACTAAACTAACCTAAAGGAAACTAAATTGGACTGGACTAAACTAAACTAACCTAAAGGAAACTAAATTGGACTGGACTAAACTAAACTAACCTAAAAGAAACTAAATTGGACTGGACTAAACTAAACTAACCTAAAGGAAACTAAATTGGACTGGACTAAACTAAACTAACCTAAAGGAAACTAAATTGGACTGGACTAAACTAAACTAACCTAAAGGAAACTAAATTGGACTGGACTAAACTAAACTAACCTAAAAGAAACTAAATTGGACTGGACTAAACTAAACTAACCTAAAGGAAACTAAATTGGACTGGACTAAACTAAACTAACCTAAAGGAAACTAAATTGGACTGGACTAAACTAACCTAACCTAAAAGAAACTAAATTGGACTGGACTAAACTAAACTAACCTAAAGGAAACTAAATTGGACTGGACTAAACTAAACTAACCTAAAGGAAACTAAATTGGACTGGACTAAACTAAACTAACCTAAAGGAAACTAAATTGGACTGGACTAAACTAAACTAACCTAAAGGAAACTAAATTGGACTGGACTAAACTAAACTAACCTAAAGGAAACTAAATTGGACTGGACTAAACTAAACTAACCTAAAAGAAACTAAATTGGACTGGACTAAACTAAACTAACCTAAAGGAAACTAAATTGGACTGGACTAAACTAAACTAACCTAAAGGAAACTAAATTGGACTGGACTAAACTAAACTAACCTAAAGGAAACTAAATTGGACTGGACTAAACTAAACTAACCTAAAAGAAACTAAATTGGACTGGACTAAACTAAACTAACCTAAAGGAAACTAAATTGGACTGGACTAAACTAAACTAACCTAAAGGAAACTAAATTGGACTGGACTAAACTAAACTAACCTAAAAGAAACTAAATTGGACTGGACTAAACTAAACTAACCTAAAAGAAACTAAATTGGACTGGACTAAACTAAACTAACCTAAAGGAAACTAAATTGGACTGGACTAAACTAAACTAACCTAAAGGAAACTAAATTGGACTGGACTAAACTAAACTAACCTAAAGGAAACTAAATTGGACTGGACTAACCTAACCTAAAGGAAACTAAATTGGACTGGACTAAACTATACTAACCTAAAGGAAACTAAATTGGACTGGACTAACCTAACCTAAAGGAAACTAAATTGGACTGGACTAAACTAAACTAACCTAAAAGAAACTAAATTGGACTGGACTAACCTAACCTAAAGGAAACTAAATTGGACTGGACTAAACTAAACTAACCTAAAGGAAACTAAATTGGACTGGACTAAACTAAACTAACCTAAAGAAACTAAATTGGACTGGACTAAACTAAACTAACCTAAAGGAAACTAAATTGGACTGGACTAACCTAACCTAAAGGAAACTAAATTGGACTGGACTAAACTATACTAACCTAAAGGAAACTAAATTGGACTGGACTAACCTAACCTAAAGGAAACTAAATTGGACTGGACTAAACTAAACTAACCTAAAGGAAACTAAATTGGACTGGACTAAACTAAACTAACCTAAAAGAAACTAAATTGGACTGGACTAACCTAACCTAAAGGAAACTAAATTGGACTGGACTAAACTATACTAACCTAAAGGAAACTAAATTGGACTGGACTAACCTAACCTAAAGGAAACTAAATTGGACTGGACTAAACTAAACTAACCTAAAAGAAACTAAATTGGACTGGACTAACCTAACCTAAAGGAAACTAAATTGGACTGGACTAAACTAAACTAACCTAAAAGAAACTAAATTGGACTGGACTAAACTAAACTAACCTAAAGGAAACTAAATTGGACTGGACTAAACTAAACTAACCTAAAGGAAACTAAATTGGACTGGACTAAACTAAACTAACCTAAAAGAAACTAAATTGGACTGGACTAAACTAAACTAACCTAAAGGAAACTAAATTGGACTGGACTAACCTAACCTAAAGGAAACTAAATTGGACTGGACTAAACTATACTAACCTAAAGGAAACTAAATTGGACTGGACTAACCTAACCTAAAGGAAACTAAATTGGACTGGACTAAACTAAACTAACCTAAAGGAAACTAAATTGGACTGGACTAAACTAAACTAACCTAAAAGAAACTAAATTGGACTGGACTAACCTAACCTAAAGGAAACTAAATTGGACTGGACTAAACTATACTAACCTAAAGGAAACTAAATTGGACTGGACTAACCTAACCTAAAGGAAACTAAATTGGACTGGACTAAACTATACTAACCTAAAGGAAACTAAATTGGACTGGACTAAACTAAACTAACCTAAAGGAAACTAAATTGGACTGGACTAAACTATACTAACCTAAAAGAAACTAAATTGGACTGGACTAACCTAACCTAAAGGAAACTAAATTGGACTGGACTAAACTATACTAACCTAAAGGAAACTAAATTGGACTGGACTAAACTAAACTAACCTAAAGGAAACTAAATTGGACTGGACTAAACTATACTAACCTAAAGGAAACTAAATTGGACTGGACTAAACTAAACTAACCTAAAAGAAACTAAATTGGACTGGACTAAACTAAACTAACCTAAAGGAAACTAAATTGGACTGGACTAAACTAAACTAACCTAAAGGAAACTAAATTGGACTGGACTAAACTAAACTAACCTAAAGGAAACTAAATTGGACTGGACTAAACTATACTAACCTAAAAGAAACTAAATTGGACTGGACTAACCTAACCTAAAGGAAACTAAATTGGACTGGACTAAACTATACTAACCTAAAAGAAACTAAATTGGACTGGACTAACCTAACCTAAAGGAAACTAAATTGGACTGGACTAAACTAAACTAACCTAAAGGAAACTAAATTGGACTGGACTAAACTAAACTAACCTAAAAGAAACTAAATTGGACTGGACTAAACTAAACTAACCTAAAGGAAACTAAATTGGACTGGACTAACCTAACCTAAAGGAAACTAAATTGGACTGGACTAAACTATACTAACCTAAAGGAAACTAAATTGGACTGGACTAACCTAACCTAAAGGAAACTAAATTGGACTGGACTAAACTAAACTAACCTAAAGGAAACTAAATTGGACTGGACTAAACTAAACTAACCTAAAAGAAACTAAATTGGACTGGACTAACCTAACCTAAAGGAAACTAAATTGGACTGGACTAAACTATACTAACCTAAAGGAAACTAAATTGGACTGGACTAACCTAACCTAAAGGAAACTAAATTGGACTGGACTAAACTATACTAACCTAAAGGAAACTAAATTGGACTGGACTAAACTAAACTAACCTAAAGGAAACTAAATTGGACTGGACTAAACTATACTAACCTAAAAGAAACTAAATTGGACTGGACTAACCTAACCTAAAGGAAACTAAATTGGACTGGACTAAACTATACTAACCTAAAGGAAACTAAATTGGACTGGACTAAACTAAACTAACCTAAAGGAAACTAAATTGGACTGGACTAAACTAAACTAACCTAAAGGAAACTAAATTGGACTGGACTAACCTAACCTAAAGGAAACTAAATTGGACTGGACTAAACTATACTAACCTAAAGGAAACTAAATTGGACTGGACTAAACTAAACTAACCTAAAGGAAACTAAATTGGACTGGACTAAACTATACTAACCTAAAGGAAACTAAATTGGACTGGACTAAACTAAACTAACCTAAAAGAAACTAAATTGGACTGGACTAAACTAAACTAACCTAAAGGAAACTAAATTGGACTGGACTAAACTAAACTAACCTAAAGGAAACTAAATTGGACTGGACTAAACTAAACTAACCTAAAGGAAACTAAATTGGACTGGACTAAACTATACTAACCTAAAAGAAACTAAATTGGACTGGACTAACCTAACCTAAAGGAAACTAAATTGGACTGGACTAAACTATACTAACCTAAAAGAAACTAAATTGGACTGGACTAACCTAACCTAAAGGAAACTAAATTGGACTGGACTAAACTATACTAACCTAAAGAAACTAAATTGGACTGGACTAAACTAAACTAACCTAAAGGAAACTAAATTGGACTGGACTAAACTATACTAACCTAAAAGAAACTAAATTGGACTGGACTAACCTAACCTAAAGGAAACTAAATTGGACTGGACTAAACTATACTAACCTAAAGGAAACTAAATTGGACTGGACTAAACTAAACTAACCTAAAGGAAACTAAATTGGACTGGACTAAACTAAACTAACCTAAAGGAAACTAAATTGGACTGGACTAAACTAAACTAACCTAAAGGAAACTAAATTGGACTGGACTAAACTAAACTAACCTAAAGGAAACTAAATTGGACTGGACTAAACTAAACTAACCTAAAGGAAACTAAATTGGACTGGACTAAACTAAACTAACCTAAAGGAAACTAAATTGGACTGGACTAAACTAAACTAACCTAAAAGAAACTAAATTGGACTGGACTAAACTAAACTAACCTAAAGGAAACTAAATTGGACTGGACTAAACTAAACTAACCTAAAGGAAACTAAATTGGACTGGACTAAACTAAACTAACCTAAAGGAAACTAAATTGGACTGGACTAAACTAAACTAACCTAAAGGAAACTAAATTGGACTGGACTAAACTAAACTAACCTAAAGGAAACTAAATTGGACTGGACTAAACTAAACTAACCTAAAAGAAACTAAATTGGACTGGACTAACCTAACCTAAAGGAAACTAAATTGGACTGGACTAAACTATACTAACCTAAAGGAAACTAAATTGGACTGGACTAAACTATACTAACCTAAAGGAAACTAAATTGGACTGGACTAAACTAAACTAACCTAAAGGAAACTAAATTGGACTGGACTAAACTATACTAACCTAAAGGAAACTAAATTGGACTGGACTAAACTAAACTAACCTAAAGGAAACTAAATTGGACTGGACTAAACTAAACTAACCTAAAAGAAACTAAATTGGACTGGACTAACCTAACCTAAAGGAAACTAAATTGGACTGGACTAAACTATACTAACCTAAAGGAAACTAAATTGGACTGGACTAAACTAAACTAACCTAAAGGAAACTAAATTGGACTGGACTAAACTATACTAACCTAAAAGAAACTAAATTGGACTGGACTAACCTAACCTAAAGGAAACTAAATTGGACTGGACTAACCTAACCTAAAGGAAACTAAATTGGACTGGACTAACCTAACATAAAGGAAACTAAATTGGACTGGACTAACCTAACCTAAAGGAAACTAAATTGGACTGGACTAAACTAAACTAACCTAACAGAAACTAAATTGGCCTGAGGTTAACTCAACCAGGGGTCCAAAATACAGGTTTTCTGTCTTTCTTGCAAATTTTTTTTACCTGCTGACAAAAAGTAGAATCTAGTTTTCAGAACAATGTAATTGTTTAATTAACATGATGGACGTCCAGAAGAGAAATTTAAATTTGTGTACACACTCCGGCCTATCACGATATTTTACATAATATTCCGTCTATATCTTGACAACGCGCTTTGAAGTGTTGTAACTTCTAGTCAAATTATTAGCACATTCTACGTTTGCCGTTATCAGCAGTTATCCGTATATTCATAGCACAGCATTTCTATTCTGTGCCTGACCTCGCGCGCCTATTAACTCACCTTCAAATTTTCTTTGAAATTAACCTTTCGTAGGCCAAAGAAATGTGTCCTGTTCGTTGCTGGATTAGACACCTAAGTTTCGAATCTTTATCACCAGTATTACAATAGACCCTTCTCGTTCGCGTGTTTTCTTATTCGCCAAAAAATTACTGTGATAGTATCTGTCTATCGCGGGGTAGATCCTTCGCAACACAACAGCCCACAATTTCTCACCTATCGTAATAGTTACGTGGTTTATTATTCCCTGTTGTGATTCTATTTGCCCTGAACTTCGATTTCCTTGTCAATGGTCAGAGATGAGCCGATGTACTTTTGTTTTGTGTATGATTACTGCCAAGAACTAGTCGTCCGGTCACGATAAAGGAACTTGAAGAGTGGCTTGAATAATTAAACTAAGCCCGCGTCAAGAGAATTTTCCCCTTAATTCGGCCGCAATATTAAGTATTAATTTTGTATGACGTGGACTTTAGTTGATAGGAAAAGCAGACTCACGACTGAGTTTGAATAATAATTCACAGCGACATAAATTGTGAGCTCAGTTCTCAGATAACAATTGCGCACATTTCGCTTTGAATTGTAGTCAGTAGCGCACAGAAATTCCTTGTGATTTATGACCCCGAGTTTCTGTACACTGTTACGCTGTAATGTTTTAATATAGTCCGTTCCGCAAAGAAAAACACTACATTTAACTATCTTAAAGATCAATTTGTTAACTATGTTTGAGTAAGTAATTAATCCCTGCTTAAGCTGAGAATCATAGAAAACAAATTCTGCTCGTTTAAGGCGACAAATCTGAAAGAAGTTTATAGCGCAGCGTCTAACTGCTCCACGTGTTGATTATCTTGTAGTTTCTTGCAGACAGGTGTTATAGGTTTTCTTAAGTTGGGCGCCAACCGAATTAACGGAAACTGGTGGAAGTTTCGTTTCCGACTTTCGTCTGCGGTAGAGGACGTTCTATCTGCAGGGCGAATCACGGTTAGATAATTACGCTCAAGTGGTACTTTAAATGAGCGACAAACATGGTGATAAACTGCAAGTTTATTGATTTAATTCTGAAGTCTCAGACCTTGCCAGTCAGGAATCATACACACAGGATGGCGGTGAAGTTAGATGGTGGTGGCTCCGACTAGCGCAGTCTGGTAAACTTCTGGTAAATTCCTTCTTTTAACATATCACAAAACATTAATATTCTAGAAATCGCTATAGCGCGGAATGCGTAATGCATGCAACACTGTTGCAGTGAAACATCCAAATGCTGATTTCAGCCTTTAATTTGTTCAATATTTAAATTTACTGAAATCTGTTCTTGTGTCCAAAACTTGTGTTACGTGTTGGTTATGTTTAAGACAACATTTATTTCCTTTTAAAACTGACCAACTTTCGTAGTTCGTCTATTCTTATCAGTTAATAAAAAATGAGCATTTTTACTTTATTTATATGTACTGTATTAGCACACGTTCATCAACATCTGCTGGCAATATTAACTGAACGAAAAGTAATTTTCTGACAATAACACTTAACACACGTGTTTATGCAAATACATATGCAAAGCAAAGGTACAAAATCTTAATATCCTATACAGGTGGAATATTCAGCTCTATTTACGAAAGTGTATTTTCTTTTTTGGTGTCTCGTTATACGCGTTTTTGGTATCAAGTAGCAGTAGCATGAGCACCAATATCCTATCCGCGGCCAGCATAGAAACTGCCGCGTAGGCCCACTGAGGTGCGCGCGCAGTTTCAGTGACTTGTCCAACCATTTTGACTTCGAGCACTACATATCAAGGCCTCTAATGGTACATCGCTCAGAAAACACGGGGGAATTTATACGCGTTTTTCATCTCCCCAATGTCAGACAGTAATTTACACGTGAAAATTCTTAAAGTAGAAGAGACGCAAGTCAAGCTAAATGTATGACAAAAACGTTGAATTCAGTGTTGAGTTTCCTGTACTTACAGTGAACATTCAAAGTCCACGTGTCTTACTGGGCGCTGCCACTGATGTGTCTGTTCTCAGCACGGCACGTCAGGGTCTTCCCAGAATCTTTCACTTGAGGGGAGAAACTCAGTGTGCTGGTACTAACATTTCCGTCCGGGCTTGTCTGAAACACCACAGAGAATCCAACTCAAACCTACATATACAGTGTTTCAAACGGTGCAACAGAATACCTTGTAACATGGCTGGACACAAAGGATTATTGTACCACAGATATGTAATAACATTTATTGGATTTTAAGACCCTAAATTTGAGATATATATATATATAAATCATTCTTAATATTCTAACAGCCTAATTTACTTTGGATGATTTAAAAACATTACCAAATTAAAGTCGTCTGTCAAGAATAACTTTACCCAATCGATGTAGAATTATTTGTATGTCTGTACAATTGAATCAAGTGTGTTGTGTTGACAGTAAACTGAGAGTAAAAAGTGACTTACAAGAATAGAAATGACATAGTTTCTTCACATAGAATATGTCCTGTCATAAAACTTGTGCAGCTGAAATAGCAGTGTCAAGCTTTCTAGTTATTAGAATACTCTGAAACAAATAATCAAAGCCTTTGGAACGCTAACATGTTCTACGACGATGGCGAATATACTTAATATTTACCGTATATACCGCTACCTACACCAGAATCCATCACCATCACAATTACCATTATTTTTATTACTACTACCGGATTAGCTCAGTCAGGCTGACTAGGGTCTCGACGATCTGGGTTCGATCCCCGACGGGGGCAGAGGATTTTTTCCTCTAGCCTCTGCATACAGACCCGGCTCTGGGGCCCACCCAACCTCCTATCCAGTGGGTACCGGGATCCTTTCCCGGGGGTAAAACACGGCTGGGGCGTAATTCTAACCACTCACCCCTATCTAGTGCCGAGGTTAAGAATGAGAAGTAACTATCTAGCTCTCCCCCCAAGCGCCTAAAAGGCGTGTAGAGGGAAAGCTTTTCTACGTTATTGAATTAACGTGTTTCTGGTATTCATCACGCAGACTCTCGCCGGACTTTGTAGTTTTTTTTTTTGACCGTTTTAACCTTCCTCAGAACCTCACAAGAACTTAATAACTGCAACATATTCAGTCATTCTTTTTGAGAATACGTGACGCAGGGTATGCACTCATATTTCTCGCACATGCAAGGACTGTATTAATGTAAAGAAGTTATCAGATGTCCTTCGCAAAGGTATTGTTCGATACATATGCAAAGTATAGTGGAAATATCTGGCTTCCTTACTTACGTATGTTGATTGATTAGATAATGAGGAGTAGTGACAGAGGAATAAAAATATATTATTTATAAAGAACTAGTCATAATATTTGAAGACTACATTGTTTTTTGTTTATATATATATACCAATAACAGAGAGAATCTATCAAATTATAGAACGCTTACAAAACACGAATTTTGCACGAACGTAAAAAAAATACAAACCCTCAACACAATACATATAAATAATTTTAAAATGCTTCCTCCTTACTAATTATTAACAACAGACAAACTACGAAATCTGTCCAGTTATTAAAAAAATTTAATGTAGTCTCAAACATGTCATCCAACACGTAACACAAGTTTAGACATAAAAGATTTCAGTAACTTTAAATATTGGACAAATGACAAGGTGAGGCTACAGTGAACTGTTCATGTTGTGGAAGACTAAAAATGCAAACAAAATTTTAGTCGAGACATGTTTTGGAAAATGTACATTTAGACAGGAGGGCAAAATTGTTAGGTGGACAGAACTGGTTAATTACTCGTCTAATGGCGGCCTGTAATATTTGCAGTACTGAACATTGTTTCTGCCTTCCAGATAATTTGTGAACGATGCAAAGGCAAACTGAATGAACGACATCAAAATGGAAAAAGAAAACAACTCAAACGCCTATTACAGACATAAAGGAGATTTCCCGTATCTTGAAATCAGGTTCAATTTCTGAACACCTGTTGTGAATGCCTTCAAAATTTCATAGCTACAATCTGAATTTTCAGCCGCATTTCGTAACGTGCAGCTGGCAAGAACAAATTATATGACATTCACGTAAACACGGTTTGATGACGTGGAAGTTGCAACTGAGAAAGAGAATTTCTGTGGTACAAATACCATTTCGGTGTGTATATACTCGACTGTACATTTAGCTTATTCCTCATCATTCTGGATAATTAACCTATTCATTTAGTAATTAATTCACTCGCATGTTGGACACATTGCGCTATATTCAGTCGGCACGCAGCTCCCAATCTTATCGATCTGTCTCAGTTATAATGCAAATTACACTTTTCATATCTGCTAAAGTAGTACAGTTTTGCTCGAAAATTTTTCCCTATACAGAATACTACTCGCGTTCATCAAGTAAACTCTACTGCTAATAAATATTCGAGTAACATTTTCGTAATTGGAAAGCAAACAGGTATAAAGAAATTATCTTGGCCAAAATATCTTCACAACTGACTCTGAAGCGGCGAGCAAAGTATGTAAGTGTAAACATATTTTTTGGGACACTCTGTATATTCGCTACATAAGAAACGCTGTTCAGTGCTTATAAATCGTGCATAAAGGACAACAGGCGATAGAGATGCTGATGAATTGCAAATTGACAGAAGAGGGAAGAGACGAGACGAGATCGTTACAAACCTATCAATTTCAATGTAATGCTGTTATGCCTACAACGAAGGCGGAGATGCTGAAAGCCACTAATAAAAATTGTAGCACAATTTCAGGATTGAATTCTGAGAGCCAGTAATTAGAATCCGGGATATACGAACTATTCAATTCTGTGCACTGGGTTTGTTTTAAACTCGTTTGGTGTCTAGTACGATGGAAAACGGCCGGGCACCTTCTGTTAACCTCTATCCTCATGTTTTCTGTCTTCTGATATTGATAGCCTATTACGTTGGCTTCAGATTTCCTTCTTCATTTCTCTTCATCAACATGAAGTCTCAACAAAATTTTTCGTATATTCTTTGGTTTCATTAAAGTGAACTAACTAACCAACCAACCAACCAACCAACTAACTAACTAACTAACTAACTAACTAACTAACTAACTAACTAACTAACTAACTAACACACACGCTCGCTCTCTCTCTCTCCTTCTTAAGAAGCTGATAGTACGTTCAGATAGTCAAGAAAGTCCCGGTAATTTACGGAAGTCGAAAGTTCATCACCGCTTTCAAAACAGCCCGCCAATGGATCAAACCCATTCTCCACTACCAATTCCACCATGAAAATCTCATCTCCCCAAGTGTGCTACATGCCCTGCCCATCTCATCCTCCTTGATTTGATAATTATATATGAATACGAGTTGAAATTATGGATCTCCTCATAACTTACTCCAGTCACCCGCCACTTTAATCCATCTTTGGTCCTAATCACCGTGTTCTCAAACAGTCTCAGTTATCGCCATGATGATGGAGGCAGAAAGTACATCTGAAACGTTGGTAAACTTCTATCAGACTACACAACGATACCAAGAAGACGTATTTCTTCAGTTTCTAAATAGTTTGTGACAGAGATAAACGAAATACAAGGATAAAATATCAAAAAAGTCTTGAAATGGAAACAAAGAAGAAGACACTGTAAAAAAAATGTACAGAAATGCTACACAGAGCTTGACGTAAAACATTTAAGAACTGGAATAGGGTAGCGAGAAGTAAGAAGGGGCGATGCCACACTTAGGGATAGCTGAAGCTAAGTAGGGTGCGAGCTATTAATTACGTCGAGGGGTGGCTTTCCTTTTGCTCTTAATGAATTCCGTTACCGTGAACACGTCATTAGTCACGTGGTCAGGGCTTCTGTCGATAACAAAGCAACTTTTTGTAAATGGCACAAAACAACACGCATGAAGGAAACAGCGAAAACCTTTGGTACTTCGGACTAATATAATTAGGCAAGGGGCTTACTACGATAGGAAAAAAGATACATCATTTTAGAGACAAATAAAATTTTAATTCTCTTCAATTTTTTCCCAGAGTGCACTCATAGATGCATTGAAATAAAAGTGAAGTAGCAAGGAACTGTACATGATTGTTGATCTTCACATGTTATTAAGTAAGAAGAACACGTAGCACGACTACAAGAAATCAGAAATTCGTACAGCATTTTCCGTCGCAAATCCTGAGATAAATATATCTCTTGGGAGATATAGGCAAAGCGCATATTTTGATAGTAAAATGGAGAGTGGGAAAATGGTTGCAACGGATAAAGTGGACTGGCATGACTTTAGACAGTTGCGGAAATTTTGATACGATGATGACGTTTTGGGTTCCATAAATTAAAAAAAACAGGTAATATTTAGGAGAAAGTGAGAGAATAATTATTAGTTTCGAACAATTTTAAAATAAAAAATGATCTTTGAATTCATCTTAATTCATTCTCAAATTAGGCGAGCACCAATTTCGAAAAATAAGACATACATAAAACATTCTGATGTTTCGATCTCGTTGATGTGATCGATTTTAGGATCCAGAATATATCACTTACTAAGAAAATTACGCAGTTTTTTGTAAATTAACCAGAAAAAAAATTACTTTCATATCCCTGAGATGTTATTTTTCTGCGATAAAACGTTCAAAATTCAAGTAGCGACACAGATAATTTTAAATCGAACAAGTTTTCAGTCATTAAAGTGTACAAAGACCACTGAAATGTTCAACTTCAACTTTCGGGTGAGAGCCGCGTCTAAAGACTGGCGTTAACCAACGTTTCGGCAAACGCCTCAGTTGCCATTTGCAGGATGGTTATGAGGTGGGGCCAGTTCTGAAGGCCTTTTATAGGGCAGGCAGTGAGTGGTGAAATGAATTCGTTGATGCTGATTGGTGGGGCGACACTCACTCAAAAGCTAAAGCTAGACATTGAATTTCAGGTGCGAACACCTACGGTTAAGAAAAACACATAGCTTTCTATACTGTTGTAATTTAGGTCAATGTTTATAATTATCAAGAACTTATACCCAAAGCAACTTTGCATGTACTAATTAAAATGCAAATATCTCTGTAATTGTTTACGTAATTACGTTGGATTCCCATCTGTGTCTTACGGGCCTCGAACCATTCTTGATGTCCGCAAGATGTCCACATGCACATCGTCACCCAGATAGATATTAAATTCGTGTAATTATCACCCAAACTATTCGAGCAGAACCGACATGTAAACCCACAGAGAGATTTATTAAACGTTCAAACGCTGTTCGGAACAAATATTAAATTTATGACAAAATTTCACGGAGATTCAATGTTGGAAATTTAACAGAAAATCACTAATAAGCCAGTAATAACTGTCTTATCAATGTCAATTACAAGAATGCAATATTGAGTCATTAATTCGACGGTTCCAGAGTAAAAGGTTCAAGTCCTGACAGTTCAGGAAACGGAAAATAATTTTTTGCGACGTTATAGCAAATTATGCATACTGAATTTTTTCATGAAATTTATAATACTATGATTATACAGATTACACATGATCTTAATGCAGCGGTGATATTTTTGCTAGATTAAACAGTATGAAATATATAGGCTCCAATGTAAGAATTATAATTTGGTTGTAATTTTGGACTTACACGCCTTTGCCGCAAAACTGACAAATTTTAATTCAAATCAATGTGTTACTACATTAAGTTATGGACCTTATAACCATATTTTGAAATTATATTCAACAGGTTATCAAATGACACAAATTAATAATTAACAAAGGTAATATTTAAAATTGTGTTATAACTTAATTAACCGTTAGAATATGAGGCGAAGGAAATAATTGAATTGCATTTTCTGCATTCATTTCATAATTAAATAACGCAATACTTTCGCCTATAGACCAATTATGTCAATTCACAGTGTTATCAAAGTGGATATTTTTGCCTCACTGAATTATTATTAGCGTTAAATAATCTTGGCCTTTCGACGGGCTGATCACTCACCCAAGGAGTCCTACCAAATGTCTAAATAACCTCGATACCTGAAGGTAGAAGACTATCGACTACGAAAGAAGAAAAGAAAGTTAAATATATTTACACATGAAACGAATTTTTAAACCTATATCGAAAATATTGAACTTTCAGTTTAAAAATATTTAGTCAAAACTGACATCTAAATATAAGATAAATGAAGTCTGAGTATAGTTAGCTAATGTCCGTTTTCACTTCTTAACTGATCTCGAGTGACTTAAAATTATGTAATGCAAAATTAGTGACCAAATATTAAAGAAAGGAAACTCACAAAATGCGTAATGAAATATATGTACATATTCTGACCTAACATGTGTGACGATAAAAATCATGAAAAATGTAACTTAATTTCACAATCCTCTGTGGCTTTTCATTCCGAACAGGCTACTGAGATTCAATTTAAAGAATAAAATTTCCTTCAACAATATCAATACGAACCCCAGCTACATACTGACAGTTTTGTACGACAGTCGGAAAAAAATGGATCTGTATACAGTCGTTTGTTTAATTGGCAGTGTGGATTACAACGCACCTAGTGACAGCTTATTAAACTACTGGAACACGAATGTGGAACGGGAGCCATTGTGCGCAGTCAACTATTTAATGACAAGCAACTAAAGACTACGAGATGCAGAAAATGGTATTATTTATGAGTTTATATTCTCACGTAGTGCATGCTAAAGTAGCATATGGCTCTTTAAAACTGTTGCTGATTAAAGCATCCCTCATATATCCGGCACCGTATACAGGAGAGTAAATATTCACTGTTATGGAACCTGAAGGTTCATCTCGAGTTCATAGAAGCCTACTATTATGGCATATTATAAGCCAAAAGATTCAAATGCAAATCCTGACCGTCAATTACTTTTAGATCCATTTTAATAGTATATATTCATTACTGCCTAAATTATTTATTAGCTGCTCTTATATCGTATTATTGTTCTGTATTTTGTCAACAATACCCTGACACATGCACAAATATTTAATCCTTTTACGTCGAAGAGAGAGAGAGAAGAGAGAAAGTGGGGGGGGGAGTAGCGATAGGCACTACTGTTATAAATGGGGGAGGGGTATAAAGTTGGTTGTGGGCTACGAAGGTTCCCAGGCAGTGCCCGCTCGTCCTTCTGGTATGAATAAGTTTAGTGAGGACATGGGATTTAGGAGACAGGATGGGGTAAGAAATAGGGTAGGGGGGGAGTTGATTCGGGTCTTTGCGTTAATTTTGAATTTTGATATTGGCCTTGGGGGTGGCGTTAGGAATAATTTACGTTAATTTTGGGGGGGCTTCTATAGAGCGGAATTTTGATATTACTCTGAGAGGGCTGCATGGGAGGCATGCAGAGCAACGTGGAAATTGGGTACCAACTCGAAGCTCGTCAAAATAATATTTAAGAATTCAGTCCGTACCGCATAGAAAACATAACCTTTTACCATTGCAAAAGATAAAGATCTCAATAATGTTTAAGGGGATAATCGCTGTTCATTCTGAGAATCATAAGAATACGAAACACAATTTCGTCCCTAATTATTAAAGCAGGTGGCAGATGAAGTTACCGGTGGGCTGTAAAGAGTCAAATATATATCAAGCGGTCTTTTACGTTCAGTAACTCCTTTGTCGAAGCCGAGTACACAAACATGCGAATATAACAACTTCCAGTTCTGTTAGAAGTTTACACTACGCCAGCATTGCCTTCTCGAGCCAATAGAGCGCAGCTAAACACAGAGCAGGAACCAGAGTATTTGTTCCCATTTCCACTGATTCACAATTCTAATCTAAACCCATCACCATTAGCCCCAAAGGAAACGAGGTTCAAACCCACCCATTCACATTACAGTGGAGTGGCTAAAGAATAAAATGTACCGATTTCAGAACAAATGATTGCAAAAGAGATGTTCACCTTTGAACAAAGCCCATTGCTGTTGTAACGCGTCGAGGCATGCGTGAACGAAGAAACAAGGCAGCAACAGACATTTTCACACTTCGTTGTATTCATGGACTCTCACGAGAGAGTAAGCACTTCAGAACTGACGTCAGTGTTTGGTTGCCAACAAAAGAGGTTACCTTTTAAGCCAACTTAAACCCACAATGTCCAACATGTCACTTAATTATACTGGGAGCTCTAGACTGTTCCATTGTCAGAAAAACACACTTCATCTGGAGGAAAAGCTTACAAATCTTGTCGGCTTTACAATTACAATGAAATACACGCGAAGTGGAGAAGAGGTGTCCACTGCAGTATAATCAGCACAGCATTCAAATAAATGAACAGTAAGAAAACCTCTAATTTTACGTAGTGTAACAAAAGAAATATCGCTCGTTACTTACGAAAATCATTGTTAATGTGTTTCGTGTTGTCTGTTGGGTAAAATTAAGATCAAATGAAGAGATCGTTGTTTGTCTAAGGAAATCTCGGGGGTACCAGCCGTGTAAGGTGGTTTAATGGAGAACGAGTACGAGGATTGTTCTCGAAACGTTGTTTTTTTCTAGATATAAAAATATAAAGAAACTGATAACTTACGAAACTCTTTGTCTCGTTAGTTCACACATAAGAAATAAACATTTTATAGAATGCTTAAGAATTCAAAATTCTTAACCAGTTTCAAATTAACAGAAAACAATTCACATAGTGCCTTCTTATCTCACTGTAACTAATGGCTTATAATATCAACCAAATCAATACCAGTTTCAGCGTAAGACATTTACACTGTGGAGTAGCCGTTTTAATAAGTACGAAGCAGGCCTAGGGTTGATGGGAAAAAATTCGTATTTTGGAAAACAAAGTTCCTTATCGAATAACCAGTGACTAACAGTGTTCTTCTTCAGACGTTTAACTTCCATGCTCAGATTTATTATGCAGTCAGTATTCATGAGAACCTTACGAAACATCTGGTACTCGATTCGCAATGCTAAACAAAATGTCATTAAAAAACGAATTTAGTCAATAACTTCACATGCCTCGCGGGCGTGACAAACAATAGAACATTATTAATTGACTTCATTCAAAGTTATACGTCACTGTAATATAGATTTGATTTTGAACATGGAATAAAATTGTTAAGGCAGGTATATAACGATACTGTATCAACTTCAGAGTTAATTCAGTGTCCTGGAAAATGAGACGAAGTTAATGAAGCAAAATCAGGCAAACATTTATAAGATGGTAGCAGTGCCATATTTCAAGAAACGATCCTTTCAAAAAACTGACGAAAATCACGAAGAATATGTCAGAATAATTGATTACTGTACTGTTTTGAACACCCTAATATTATTTGTTGAGGAATACAAATTAATATGCTTCTCATTACGCAACTTTCTCCAGTCGCCCCTTCATTTTTCCAAGGTTCAGACCTTCCCAACATTGTACATGTGTAAAACTGGCGTTTAATTATTATAAATCAGAATGCAAACCACATTAGATCAAGACATGAATTAAGTATTTTTGATCACAAAGAAAACAGCCTAGAAATAAATTTCTGCTAGTAAATATTTCGACTTATCCGTTTAAATTCGAAGTTCATCTAAATAATATTTAAAGATTAATTTCCAAACGCAAAGAAAACACGTCTTTATTACAAAACTCAATTGATTACTGCTGTTCTGTCTTCTGAGATTCATATATGACACTCATAAATATACTCATGTAATACATCCGGATTTAAAAGCGTTATTTTTAAACACAATGTCAAACCGCGCTACAAATTTCTCACATTTTACTTAAGTTACTCCTTACCACACCTACCTGGACATGAATCCAACCTAGCCACAAATTAGTTCAGAAATGTAATTAACCCCCGGTAATTACTACATACGATTAGTTGCAGAAACGGTGTCATACAAAGCCATAGTAAATTACGAATTAACGAAATTTTATTTTAGAAACCAATTCAGGCGATAAAGGAATATGACATTGATACTGTACTCGTATTCACGGCTTTATAGGAAGTTATATGCCATCAAACATCTAGTACAGAATTTAGTTTATAAAGGAATATGTAATATTCTCTTTCGTTTGTATCTTAATTGCTTCAATATCACATGACACAAATAATTGTTTCTTGGTTAAGAAGTTATATCACGGCGAGAAGGACGAATCTATATTAAACTATCGGGGAAAAAAGCATCTGTATTTACATAGTTCCATCACACTTGTTAGACTTCTTGGGAAAGAATCCTAAATAAATAAATAAATAAACAGAGTAATATTAGAGCGGTAACAACCTAGGTAAAATGTGTTCTAAGTACGAAACTAAACTAGGTTCCTTTCATTAAAAAACTATTTGTACTGTAGATCTTACGTTAGACGAACAAGAACACAAGATATATGGTAAACATAAAGTAAAGATGTCCCGTCACACACCTTGAAGGCGCTCGTAGGGAGGAGCAGATATAACTCTTATACATTCCTGGTCTAGGCACTAGATGGCCGTAGAAGATAGACCCGGTACCCGGTACCCGGTACCCACTGAACAGGAGATTCGGAGTGTCCAGGAAGCGATCAACTGAAGCCATGGTCTAAAGGGGTTCTATACAGCATCGGTAGACCTCTCTGTACACATTGGCAAGTCACCCCAGTGTCTACATCGCGAGAAGTCCGGACGTCAATTTTACGAGGAGTAGGACAGCACTCCGTTTGATCTAGAAAACGTTAATTACCAGGCGTGGTAGTACTGGTAGAAATAGCAGCATTTGTTAGTAGCAGCAATGGATATAATGATTTCAGTAGAAGTATTATTAGCAGTTGCTGAAATATGGCAGTGATAGTTGTAAACAGTCGGAGGGTTAAAATAATATAAGCGGTTTATTTCAATAGCGAGTAAAGATTGATGTCTGCAGTCAGAATAGCCAACTAGCATTCGTAATATTTTGAATGCAAAGAATACAACCTTACAGAAAAGTTCCTGTTCACTGATGATTTATAGCACAGGAATAAAAAATATTTCAGAGATATATATGTGTCATCTACATTACTTTTCTCTCCACAGTAGCACCGTGACGTCACCACATGATGCAGTGTATGTCTCAAGGGACGAAAAAGAACGGAACATCTTTAAATATCCATTAGTTTGTGCCTCAGAAATGTATGATTTAAATATTTTCACCGGCTCAGAAGAAAAAAATAGACAAAAACTAAAGCAGTCAATTCAACATAGAATTTCACAGAAACTTTACATTAACTTAAAAGACAAAAATATTATGTTGTAATAGAGATTGGTTTAGATTTTGGTCTTCTGAGTAGGAACGCCTTGTGTAAATGCAGGTAGATACAGAAGTTTCGAAAAAAACAATGTTTTTATCTCTAGCCCTGAAGACAGCATGTTTCTCCGAAATGTTTACATCTAGTTGTGTCTACTCAGCTCGCGGACCTCTTAGGCGCAATTTAAGGACACCCTGTTGAGAAACACTGTTATAATCATCGCAAACATGAAGCGACTTTATGCGTTATGGGTCGGCCCGATTTGACGGGAGGAACTTCCAAAACTTCTAACTCAGCCGCGCTAGCCAACAGCCCTTACCGTTCAAATATGCTGTAACGAGAAAATGTTTTATTCTAGTACTGATTCATTTGTCTTGCGGTCTAATAAGTAAAATCTTTCACGTCATGTAAATGCCTACACAATGTGCAAACAAACATTAACGATTTCATAGTTGTGTTTTAAATGTAGGTACAAAATAATATATCATAAAATATAATAATAAATATTATATTGTAAAGAAAAAGCTTAAAAATTATGAATAATTTCTATGTTACTTCAAAGTATTGTAAACGTTGGCCTATTACTGTGTTTCTTCTAGTCGTTTCGCTTTAGTTGTCACAATCTTCCGTTTTCTTATTTGCTTCATAGCACTGACTGAAAATGGATAGCTCAATTTCGGCTTAAAGGCTTTTTTTGTGGAGACCAACTGCCAAGTTTCAGTTGGAGATGATGGATGAGTATCTATCGAGTTATGGATTCTCTGCACGACAATCAAGCTTTGTACATTTTTATTTGACGCGAATAGAAATCACACTTTAAAATAAATTCAAATTGCGTTTGAAATTAATTCCCGTCATCTCTTACATAATAAGGATTTATAATACGCGTAACCACAGTTAATTACTCTTTCCTACTGACTCTCTATATTTGTTTTACATTCTGGGAGTGTAAAATTGACCCATTATCACATTCTAGAAAATTCTTTCCGATCTTTTATTTATATTCACAAAAAAAAGGAAGGAAGTAACTGGACTGGAATTGCATTTACATTCTCGTCTGCTACCTCGTTTCAGTGCCCAATAATTTTATAATCTGCATAGTGGTAACGAACCGTGTAGTTCAAATTAAAGCTTCAGTTCAGTGCAATTTCATTTCATTATAGTTCCCTGTCGGAAAATCAATTTTAGAAGTAAACATTCTAATTGTATTTGTTGTGATGAAATACATGTCCATTTATAAAAGCAAATTAACATTTATTTAGCAAATAGCGTTGTTTTCGTGATCGCTCAGAAATAAATGTTTTCACAGATAGAAATTGCGAAGATCCTTTGAACAATCTGCACAAAGCAACCTTATACGCCTTATCAAAGACCAAATTTCATATAAAACTACGCAAAATCCTGTTTAGTTCACAGAAGAATATTACTTGAATATCATAATTGAACATATTTATAAAAGTTCAATTGATATCGACGTTTCAAATAAGTTACTATCTTCATCATCCTGTTGGATACAGCAGGCACCTCTGAAACGTCCGAAAATATCTACTACACTACACAGTAAGAATCTGAAATCTAATCTGATGTGACGATAATAGAGGGAGAAGGTAAGTGAAGGTGATAATAGAGCCGGTCTATCAGTTTAGATGATATATTGGCTGGTTTTATTATGCAGTACAGAGCCTTAAAACAAGTTCATCGATTAATATCTCCACATTCATTCGCCCAAGAACCAGAAAATACATCAATACATCACCATGCTGACAACAACGGAGATTCTGATCATGAAGTAACTTTACAGGATTCATCCGCCTTTACAAGCCATATAAATGCACGTGATACGAATATGACATTGAGCATTTCAGAGCGGTGCAAGTTCATATGTACGTATGTCTGCCCACTGTGGCGTCGTGCAGTCTTGTAGATGGTTACCGACAGAGCACGATGGAGACAGCGAACATGAACAGAACATGACAGCAAGTGTGAAGGGAGGCTTCATTAAAGTTCGAGAATAGAACTTCACAATAAATATTTGAAACTGAAACACGGGCGCACTTTTATGGAAACTCCCATGTTTCTAGACTTACTTAAAAGTACCCTTTACAACGAATATATTATTTGAATAAAACTCTATTTTGATAAAATCACTGTTGCAGTTAACAATAGGTCTACCTACTAAGGGCGACCTCGAACTTAATATCACTCTGCCATCTAGCTGAGTAAGTCTGATGTACTGGCCTATAGGCCTCTATCTAAACAATAGACGTCACGTGTGAATGAAAACGAAACACGCCTTTTTAATGTAACCCACACAAACGGTGCGTGTGACCGCATGGGAGAACGGGAAATGGAACCACCCAGAAACAGAACCAACCATTTTATTATAAGCATCGACGCGTTTAATTTATTTTGGAAGGTTCTACTGTCGTATCTCCTGGGTACAAAAAAACTTTGGCAATGAAAAGGGGATATTAAACTTGATGAAATCGTTAAACCACCATTGATTTATTTTCGTTTTTGATATTACAGTGTCACATAACTAAGAGCGTGGTAATATATTTTACGTATTAACATATCTCTTTACAGATATTTAAGCACTTCAACCGACAACTGAGTTTAATGTTCTAGTGTAAATCTGGAAGTTATATTACGTGTTTTTCTAACGCCGATTATCAACAAACTGTCCCACACAAACAAGATACTCACACAATGAGCTCAATATTTAAATTCAACACGAACACTAGTACCTAGCGAGCGTACAGCAAGAGACTTAAGCTGATTGGCTCACAAGGTCACGTGACAGAAGCGTTCAAAATTCAACCGTTATCTTTTATGTCGTACATATTGGCTGTAATATTGGCCAATGTGGCCTCTTCGTATTATTTGACTGTAATAATCCGTCACTTTTATCAACAGAAAGATTCTGCTTACACTGAGCATGAATATTTAGTTGTTTGTTGTTAAATCAAGGATTAAAACACGACTTGTAGTTTCTATTTTACTTCGACTTTTCCATAATTGTCTCCAATTTCCCCCATTTCTCTTTCATAATTTGTATAAATATTGATGTCTGAAGTTGGACATAAATAAAAATCACAAGGCAGAGATTTTGTAAAGGTTTTTATGAAATTTAATCAAAATTACGCAACGGGATTGGAAGATGAAACACGCGGATGGGTCATTATACCCAAGGACATAACCTCGCAGATGTGTGCCCACTGCATTCACTTTATAACAACAGCCATGTCGGAAATACGTCATATCGTAATTTTCGTTGAAGCCTCAGCAAGGAGTCGCATGTTGTGGTGTCATTAACTGGGTAAACATAAAGTAAAGTTTGTCCCACTATACGCCATGTAGGCGTTTGGGGTGAGAGGAGATATAGCTCCTCTCTTCCTTGACCTCGGCACTAGATGGGGGTGAGTGGTCAGCATCACGCCCAGGCCGGCTTTACCCCCGGGAAAGGACCCCGGTACCCATTGTAGAGGAGGCTGGGTGGGCCCCAGAGCCGGTCTGGACGCAGAGGCTAGAGGAAAAACCCTCTGCCCCCGTCGGGGATCGAACCCCGGCCGTCCAGCCCGTAGCTAGTCACTATACTGACTGAGCTATCCCGGCTCCTGTCATTAACTGGATAGATACTTGAATTATAGCGAAAAGTGTTTACCTTTTCTCGGGTGTGTTCGAGCAACAGCCCTGCCTTCCACCAGGATATGTTGGCAGGAGGTCGCGAGCCCGACGACTGGCATGCCACCTCGTATTCGCTGGCTGCACTCAACGGCTGGTTCTCACCCAGAAGACGGACATCCAGAGGACGAACTGTAAACACACGAATATTCAGAACATTAGTAGCATAAATATCTCGTCATGATTTCTCTAAAGACCTAGGAAAATTGTTGATTTGTAACACCGATACTGTTGGGCATTGAGATTTTTTAAAACACACGACGTTTCGGAAGCTGTAAGTACTATAATAATCAATTTTTTTCATTTTCTGCCAGCTTATCAGTTTTTTAAGCTCAGTGGCAAACTCTGTGGCTGAATCCGAGTAATATATTCACCTACAATTCACGATTTCCCCGGGTTCGATCCCAATTTTTGTGGAATTTTGTCTTGACAGCTGCTAAAACATTATTTCAGGCCCTCCTAGTCCAAGACGAGGAAACATTGTCACTAAATTCAGGATATCAGGTGCACTTCTTGACAATTATAGTATGAATCGACTCGTAATTGACGCTAGAGACCCGAAACAGTTCTTCTTGAGAAGCTAACAATCGCTGCTCAAGTACTTAAAAAATTTCCCCGCTTTTAATAAAATTAAAAGTTGATTACCGTACCACATCGTCCCACACTCGTCCTTGAAGATCGATTTAAGTATTATCCTCCCATCGATGCCTATGTCATACGTAATTCTAGCACATCTCCTAGTAAAATAATGTCAGCCACAGACGACATACCATACAAATAAGATCCCCAAGTCTGGAGCAAGTTTGTCGCTTTCCAAGAGACGATATCAGCCCGGACGGAAACCGCTAAGTTAAGTGCATCGTAAATCATATTTTCCTCAACTGCAAACTTGATACAGAATGTATTCTGGTTCCATCACCACAAAAGCTTCAAAATATGCGTAAGCGTTAATGCCCTGTGCCATTTTCGAGTTCCTGAATTAAACTGAATAATTATAGAGAAAACTTAATACAAATGTATGATAACTGCGATATTAAAATGGGTCTTACAGTAAGGGAGATGGGTTTTGAGAATGGAAACTGCCTGAGGATCGTGCCATATGGTGGGTTTTACTGTTGGCTGCTTAGAATCCAGAGTTTCTGATACTGGAGCATTAGTAATAAAAAATAAAGTAACAGAAAATAAAAGTGAAATAAGTATCATTTACGAGAAGAAATCTCTGTTATAGAACATCTTGGAACCGATACAAAGAATCTTCCAGACGAAGTACAATCAACTCAGGTACAACCAGCATAATGTAAAATACATAAAGGTTTCTTAGTTTGCTTTTTAATATAACTGAACCCATTAAATTGTAAGAAAGACGATAATGAATGTAGAGTAGGGAATGGTTTGGAAAAAGACGACAGTGAACGTGAAATCAGAAAATTCACCTGGAGGATCTGAGAAAAACTACAAAAATCTCAATTAGAATAACCAGTAATCTGACCAAGATTTGATACGTCTACGCATAATACGAGGCCGATATAATTATTTAATGCCAGTTTTACACTTTCAAATGTATAATTAAACCATGAAAAACAACAAGAAATAAAAAACAAATTGTGTAATTTAAAGAATCAGCAAACAGTTTTATATGTTTTTTTTTACTTCGCAGGCTTATTACATAATGTACAATATACTTAAAGTGTGATTCAAAATTAAATTAACTATTTTGTTAAAACACTTTGCATTCTGTGCACAGTACACCCCCAACGTTCATACCATCCATAACGTACACCTGCCATACCTTAAGTTCTTGAGAACGATTTCAACACGAAAAAGCGTTACGAACTTACGGGACAGGTTGTAGTTTCTGTGGAACCTGATAACAGAAAACGATCACGAACTTATGATGAGGAAGCTAAACAAAAGACATGCGTGCTGCTGTAGAATAAAGTAGCAACAGAGGCTAAATTTATCGGGAGTTGAAACTGAAAGCATTTGTTATTATTTTGAGAGAGAACTGTAATTTCCTGTTTCTGATACGCTTCAGTCACTCTCAATTTTTAACTTTACCTTTTTCATACTCTGCCTATCAATTTGAAATTTAGTAAACTAAAAAAATGTCCAACATACGGGGAACTGCCATTATCGGTACCTTATAAATAAATCTATGGACTGTGAACTTTCAAAAACCTATTAAGAGCATCGTCAACATCGAAAAACAATATATACCTCTTTGTTCACATCAATTCGCACAAGACGGTAAATAATAGGATACTGTCAGTGACTGTTTGTTACACAGGAATGACGCTACATGAAAAAACGTTCTATTCTGAAAGTGCTGTTAACATTAGGAAGCAATTAGAAATATTTTTGAAGGAGAGAATTGTAAGAAAGGGCAAATAAGGGTACATGACGAAGATCGACATCATTCCTCGTCGAATTTCAATGGACTTTTTCACTAATGTTACTTTACTTCCAAAAATGTAATTTGTTCATTGTGTAGATAAAGTCTACTATATTTAGGAGGAGGGTGGATTAATAAATTATTTGTATACACTCCTAAGAAAATTCTTCGATGACTACTTGAAATATTTTATAGGGATTCAGAAAGACATTTTATTTCAGATGACAACCTACTTCTTACCGTGACGTTACTTGATTTTACGCCGTGTAGATTCGTCGGTGTTTAAAAAACCCAGAATATTTTCCTCATCGCCATTTAAACCTCAAAACTGACTTCTCAACGTTGTCTGCTATTTCTGCAGTGTCATTTATCTGAAAGGAGGACAGTGTCACATAATTAAAACCCTTTACTGTTTACATTAAACGCAACGCGTAGATATATGTTTGCTTGATTCTCCAATTTTAACGTTGTTAAGAGTTACATATTCCGCCAAGCTTATGTAGTAGACTGTGTCTGATGTTAGGTTTAATTAAGAACTGAGACAATTGGCAATCTTAAAAGTCAAACAGTCTCCTGCGCGATACAAGTACAAGACAAAGCGACCACAAGTGTAATTTAATCTGAACAACGCAAACTGGACGCATTACACGTGAACCAACAAACTTTGCCTTTACATTTTGTAATTTACAGCAAAGGCTTAGAGGATTCTGTCGTCTGGGTTGCTAGAATACTGAGATTGTATCCCGCTCGTAGCATAAATGCAATCTGTATTATTTTATTTGTGATTTCTTTCGTAGCAAATATTCTACGGGCTGAGCGACCACGTTAGGTATTCGGCAGAGACATTGAGATTTTTTCGCCGCTGCATCCAAATTTTGTCTGAAGCCCACCAGCCTTGGGTATTATTTACCCTGGGGTAACCGTGTTCTGTGCATGAATCTGGCGATTCGAAGATAAAAACGCATGGAACTTTTCTTTACTTTCCCCATACATCTCCATGGCGTGGCCGTTAATTAAGCACAAGAACAATTTTACTTTCACTGACCTTCAAGGTCGACAGATAACGAATATGCAAAAACGCTGACTGTAGTTCAGTGGTTTATTAAAAGACATTTTAGTAAAAGCTGTTTCAACTAAAATTTATATAGAGTTAGATGAGATGGGAAGACACTCATGAACGAGTAGATAAACAGTACAAACTCTAATTTTAGTTATTGTCTTGTATGGGTGTAAAATATGGTCTCTCACGTTAAGGGAAGAATTCAAATTGAAGGTATTCGAGTAAAGGCTCTTCAGAAGAATGTTCAGGGGGTCACAGCAGGAGCGTTAAATGTCGCGGTACCGGTCGAACCCTTGTACTGATGGGTCGTGAATCCTGCTAACCACCAATGCACGCCATGCTGAATGGTGTGTACTGGATACGAAAAAAAATAATAATATGAACACGGCAATAAACCTTCGAATTCCATAAAAGTCTAGAAATTTCTTGATTAGTTGAGTGTACTATTAGCTTCTCAAGAAGAACTGTACCCTACGTCGTTTGTTAGTTAATAGATAATTTGATGGAGACGCTCATGTGAGGAAACCATCCCGGCAATGACCTAGAAAGAACGAGGAATCCATGAAGCATACGGACAGACAATTAAACCCGGATCTCTCAAATTTGAAAAAGGATTACTAACGTTTGAACTGATCTACCAAGTCCGATCTCTGTGATGTTGTGGATAAGGTTCTAAAACGTCTACGGATTTAAACACCCTTTCTTTGTGCGTTCTTTAAAATCCTGTTCATAAAGTTCTAACTGGTTCTAAAAATTTCTGTTTTTAACTTCAATTTAACTTCATTCTGAAACAGCTCAGCTCAGCTGAATTGCTCCTTGCATAAGGTATTTATTATAGATGAAAGCTGCAAGTGGTCTGGATGTTCCAATGGACAGCAGAGTTAATCAAAGCGTAAAGCTGATTTTATCCGATAGACTGTCAATGGGTTCCCATAAAATTACAATGGCGACAAAGAGCACAAATCCTAATCTGTGGAAAAAGGACGTAAGACTGAAAAGTAACAAATTTTTATTTCGAGAGAATTTATTATTCGATTTCATGTCAAACACAGCTCAGGGGTTTTATGAAACATCATATCTAATGGGTAACGGAATAAATGCGGCGACTTCATGAATCTGAACTTTCACCTTCATCCAGTAACGAGTTTAAAATGTATCAACATTTAGTCATACTTATTGCTCTTAAATGCCTTCGTGGGCTGATGATTAGAATGAGAAACTTTTGCATGTTTATTATTAACGGTATGGATGCTGTGAAGGGAAAAACTACTGGATGTCAAGGAATTTCAATCTGAACCAGTCCTACCAAAGACGTCATACTTCACACCTTAGACAACAGCATCTTTCGTGTCAATGAAATTTAATACCAGTTTATAAAGATAGATCCTACAAAAAATCTCATAAAATTATTTGTTAATTTTATAAATTCTACCTAGGGAACGCGTAAAGATTAATTTTAAAGAAACAGATTGTGAGATGTGAAATGGAATGAAATGTTTCACGATTGACAAATAGCAAATTATATTTAAGTGAAAAATGTGACGAACCATCGAAACAGGATTTTGTAATGCCCTGAATAACTCAGTAAATTCCTGAAGAAAGTCACTGCTTCATAAACTTCGTTGTATATCAACAGGTGTCAACAAAACAGGTTAAAACTGAGTTATCAGATTTTTTGTGCAAATTTGCGCTATCCATTGCGAATATCCCAAACACAGACTCCATAGTAGCTTAGTAGGACAAGTGAAAGTTGTCAAGAATAAACATTTTTTTGTTGAAGAGTTACACAATTTATTACAGCATTATCTTTGCAAATCGCATTAAAAAGTATTACATTTGTAAAACTTCTTTACAAACAAAATTCAATGCAAAAACATCTTCACATCAACTGAAGCCAGATCCATGTCAAACGCACCAACACAAAACCGACCACCTGACTGCAAACTTCAGCTAATCGCAGACTCCGCCAAACCACACCACAGGCGTCACCATAATCTCGTTTCTTTTTCTTACCACCAGAGTCACCACCGTCAGAATTTCTATTTTTTTTTTTGATCTAATGGCACATTTGTACAGTCAAACGTGATTATATCGGCTATTATATTTTGAGGGATTGTAACTAAAGTAAGACTCTGACAAAGAAATTTAATAAATTTGACGCACACTACTGCAAGAAGTATAATCTCTTCATTTTAAACACCACATCGATACAAGGAAGTTATTAGGAAACATTCTCTGGGCGTTCTAATAGCGTTGATTTTCCAGGTTTAGCTCAGGAGTCCCTTCAAAAGTTCACCTTTTGGGCAAACTACCTTATAGAAACCGGGGTTAAAGTCAAATGCAAATAGTCCTATTTAGTCAACAGACATATATTTTGAAACTGTTTAAATAGAGAGATACTTAAAGCAGCTCGTCATATGCCCTTGCATCACTCCAGCAGTGGATGCTTAAATGCGCTTCACACAGGCCAACGTCCGGCAGGGACTTCGCTCCCTGGTATTCAACAAGCTCTGTGGTCAGTCAGCCGTGATCTATCACTGTAGGAAACCCCAATTCGGCTTTGGACGGGAAAAAAAGAGACGGGTGCTGTTTCGCTGGCCGCATTCTTTGACAGCGCTGTCAGCGCTTATATCGTCTTACGAAGGGGGTTTATTGCCAATTATTTCACAACAAACAATTAGTAAATTGGTTCTTGTTTTTTTAGCTTAATTAGTTATATGTAGAAGTTATTTAGTATAGTTTGTGATACGATGCGGAGTCTCTCTTGAGAAGCTAATAATAGTCTTTCACCTCTTCAGGGCCTACTACTGCGACCATAACAGCTCATCACCACATTAATTAAATCCACACTCCAACTTTGTTTCTCGAAGATTCTAGTATTTACCATCTAATCCTAGATGTTCCGAGTGGCCTCCTACATTCAAGCTTTGTAACAAAAATTTTGCAAGCATTTCTTATCACCCCCATACATGCTACATGCCCCGCCCATCTCATCCTTCTTGATTTGATCGTCGTAATAATATTTTGCAATGTAATGGAAACTTTCTTCCACGAAGTTATTTGTTCACATCCATCTATAATTCTCGGCATTCAATTCAACAGGTAAAACAAATACCTAGAAAAATTCAAAGAAACAGAATTTTAAGTCTTGGCGGGAACGTTGAGCAGCGAACGTGTCTACCTCTGCAGAACAAATCTAATCAGAAGGGTGGATCCGGAAACCGCTGTCATTCTAACAGTTACGCCACACATTGAAGGAGAAATTTCTTTTAACAGTATTCAATTACCACACTTGTCATATCCAAAGAACCGATAAGAAATGGAAGGTTATTTTGTGGTTAGTTATTTGAGTCGAAATGTCCTAGCATAAATAAAAGCTGTATATTTTGCTAGCCTTGTTAACATATTGAGACACGAAGATGGCTCTCTTCTGGGTTGTTGCGCCGTGTAGCCTGGTAGAATTGTATCAACGTTGCCTCTATCATCAAGGCGATAAGGCTACTAATCGCCCTGATGATTAAGACAGCAGGCACCTCTGAAATGTTAGTAAAATTCTACCAGGCTACACGGCGAAACAACCCAGAAGACAGCCATCTTCAGACTCAGCGTCGTGAATCAAATCGTATGCAGTCAGACACCTGGGCATTAGGTTGAGACGAAAAATAAATGATGTCCTGACCCACATAATTTTACACTGAAGGTCTAAAAGAGTTAATACGAAGTTCTGTTCATCATTCAGTGCGTCGATTTCAGTGCAGAATTCCAGTTCCAGCATGATGGATCGCCTGTCGCGTACATAAGGAATTTGCTGGAGTGCAAGATGATGTTTTGATGTGGGGGAAGAAGAAAGGATATTATGGTGCTTAAAGAGAAGAGATTCGCTCCAAATGCACACTGGAATTTGAAGGATGACCGTTCCTGAAATACCACATTTTCATAGTTTCATTTTCCGTTGTTCGTAGGAAACACAACTTCCCGTAAAATTTTCACCAAATATGATCACTAACGGGCGTATCCCATTCTCAGTAGTTCTACCCCTAGCAGTAGTCTGAAAACATACATTCCATTTCAATGTTTCCACAACATATCATAAAAACATAAATGCCGATCTCAATAAATAACGTGAAAATTAACATTAACATTTGGGACTGAATTCCATATGTGTGTTATACAAATAATGATAATTATAAAAAAATTGTTTAATTTTTCTCATGCTCTTGATTGTTCTCGATGCTTAGAATGGAGACACAAAAGTGTTTATGCTATAACAATATTTCAAATTGTGTATTTTTATTCGTAAGACATGTGGCTTGAAGGTTGTTGAAAATGTTGATGCAGGCACAATATGCATTCTTCTGAAAACATTAGAGGTTGGAAATTGGTTAGCGAAGCTAATTCTAATTCCTTACATTGACGCTGTGTATAGTAAAATTAATTTTAAAATGTTCTTGTTATCTACGATGAAGTTTATTAATGAGAATATGTATTCACATGGAAGAGATAAGATCTCTTAATCTCTTAAATAGATGTCTACATAAATTTCTAGGTCTGACACTAGCCATTAATCTAACAGTTCTATTTTGTAAAGTTAATATCTTTTTGTTGTTAGATTAATTTCCAAAAAGATTATTCCATACTCGACGATGGACTGAAAATAGAAAAAAATAAACTGATTTGAATAAAGTTTTAACGAGAGACTTTTATTAGCACAGAAACCATTACCTTTGACTTCAAAGTTCCAATACGTTAAAATTATCACAGAAAACAAACATAACCTAACTTAACAGCGATTATTATGATAATATTCTCATCCCTCATATCCATTTCCCACAACCATCAACTCCACTTGAACGAATCGACTTCTCATCTAGGGAACTTTATGGAAGCAATAAAAGTGTGCTCCAGTATAAACCCGCCAAGTCTAAGAATGGCTGACGTAATCAGAAATCTAGTTTTTGTGAACAGGTGATTTGCAGTGAATTCAATGCAGAATGGATTCCCGTACAAAGACTATGGCAAGACTTGAAGGAAACGGTTTTACACCGTAAACATATGTCATCCAAGAGACGATTTATCTTCCGTGAAGTTTTCTTTTTCTGGTTCTAGCTTGACCCACACATCAGAATTACTTTTCTGTGGCATTTGTGACCAGACAACCTGAACCAGGACGGCACACAGCAAAAGCGACACAACTCCGAAGCAAAAAAATTGAATATTTGACATTTCCTTCGTTCTCCAGAGTTTTATTCAAAGACAAATAAAACAGTAGTGAAATTCCGCTACTGGTTCACTATATCTACGACACTATTCAGTACAAACAACATCCTACAAACACAGTTATTTCTACCACATTTACACATGATTCATAATATGACATCTACCGTCCTCATGTCGTATTTGTATAGTTATTTAACTACGCTCTTTAGTAGCTCAGCGTCGAATTAGATGACGACAGAAAATAATAAATTGGAAAAGATGTAGAAGGAAGCGGTCGTAGCTTAATTTAAGGTACTATCCCGGCATTTGCACGGAGAAACTGAGGAAAAACATGAATAATCCATGTCAGGATAGCACATCTCCGGGACGAGATTTGAACCTGGGACCACCAGAATACGAAGGAGTGCTAACCATGTTCGGTCTTATGTCGTATGAGAAACTGAATAGATGTCATAAACGCCGCTTGTAGGGGATTGTATTAAATAATTCAAGCTCCTGGACAGAACCATCTTCTAAACACCTCATATCCTTAATAAAATTCTTCCTGCACGTTTTTAAAGGATGCACATCATTTAACAATAAAAACAGGAAAGAGGAGAAAAATAGTAATTTTGAACACAAATTATTTGTTACCTGAGAAACCGGAAAATTGCCAATCGCAAAATAATTTGTACAGTTGTCATCATTATACATAAAGCTATAAAAATTTTCGGAGAAGCACTTTTTCAGAGACAAGCCGAAACTAAAACTTTGTATGTTCTAATGAGATTAGAACTGGAATTAACACTGTTGAGTAAGCATTGTTGATTCACTTGCATAGAATCATCAGCGTCAAATGACAAGATCACTATAAACATGGAAAAGTACACAAGTGTTTGAGGCCCATTCATCATTTCATCTAGAGGAGCTGAAATAATCGTAATATTAACCGGGGACAAGATTCGACCCAGGGACTTCTCGAGGTGCTACAGAACCGGTCAGGGACGAAGCGGGAGACGTCAAGCTCTTCGCATGCTCTGTTCAGTACAACCGTAGAAGAATAACACGTCTCCGTTTTTACGCACAGTGCGCATGTGTAACAATCGGAGCGAACACCGCTGCTCAGAATGTTTTTCGATCGGTTAATACATGCTTCGTCGTCCCGCTGCATAAACCAAGCTTTAACTAGCTGAGTTAAAATCATTGATATTTAGTGGAAACACCAAGTATACTGACGTAGATATGGACAAAAAACACCAAAAGACGTCATTTGATAGTAATCGGAGCCATTTATGTCCATCTACTTTCGCATAACAGTTGTATTGTTATCCTGCCATCTTCTGCTCAATCTATCATACGTACCGAGAGATTTCTAAAGCTGCAATACCGTATCGCTTTGTATTAGGGAGGTACCCGGTTCCTATTTCGGCCGGGTCACAAAAAGTCAGACAATTTCTTGTAAGTTACGTCAGTGTTCTTCTACATTCAACGGTGACGTCAGTGTTTTTATAGTGTCCAAGTCTGAATGAGTAGCTAAATAAAATTTCTAACTTTTGTCAAGTTTTGCAACGAAACTTACAGGCATTGTTTAAACTGCACTCCATTTAATTAAATTCTTAGTTAACTGCAGATTGCAAAAACACAAGTAAGGGAACATATTTAAAACAAGTTAAATTAATTTCACAGCGGCCCGCCAGCTTTGGCGTGTACGGTCTTTGACCGGGAGTTCGAATCTCGCCTGAGGCATGAATATGAAAGTCTTTATGTTGTACAGTGAAAGGCAATGTATTTGCCTGCTTAAGTACAGATCTTAGCTAAGCTAAAAGATGATGTGTATAAATGCACTGCTATTCTTTATTTGTTCAAAACGTTTATCAGTAATGGGGCTATTTGATCGGTGTAATTTCTTTCATGAAAGTTTTTAGGTGAGGGCAGTTATGTGGTATCGACATGTTCCAAGTTTCGTGTGAAATATGAGGTTGGACCGCGTGCGATTGACGACGTTCAACAGCCACTCTAATAGATGGCACCAGCATCACTTTGACCCTATAACAGGGAAATTATACGGTCTGAAGCAGGCCTTATGAAATTGGTTTCTTGTAGTGGGTCGGTGAGAGACAGTTCTCAGGAAGTCAGGGACACGAAGGCAGCAAAAACGACAAAACTGATTGGGCATCAGGTATTTAACGACAACAGACCAATTGCAGAAGTTCGTTAGAATCAATGGTTTTTAGATTATACAACGGCAGTATTTCAGCACCTCAAGAAGTGTCATGGCGCCGAAGGACTTGGAAAGTTTGTCATGAAAGCTAAGTTGGAAAGAAAGCAGCCGTGGCCCATTTGAGGAACAATAACATCATTCTTATGGCAATAAAGACATCACGAGAAATTTCAGTCAGGACATTTATTAACATGGCAGGAATTCAAACTGTATAACTTCCTAATACAAGTCTTGTAAATTATAGCTGCATTACTTAGCTTGGCTCAAATGCAACATACCTGAAGTATGGACAGGAGGTGGTCGTGGCTCATTTTAAAAAAAAATACCTGGTTATTTGCAGAAACTGTGAAATAACTCCGATCAGAATAAGCATTTCACCGTCCAAGGATAGGACAGCGTACCTCGAGCTTTTTAACGGCGAAGTGAGCAGTTCCATAAGAAATAGGCGAGTAATCCAGGGTGTATTACTCGCCTGTGCTTGTTGTACACACGTTGATTCTGTTTTTACTTTTCTAACACGTATGTAGTGGCTTAATTGTAGTAGGCATTATATCACAGTGTGCATTATGTAAGACCCATTTTGATGTTTGCTTGCTTTGATGCATAGGACGATTTGGTTGAGCACACAGAAACCTAAATGTTCTCGGAAATGACCATAGATGACAGAATATTTAATTTTACAACAGCTGCTACCTTATTCAAATATTCAATTGTATAAACATGTAACACAATCAGGCGTAGATTTTAGCGCGAAATCGACTGTGGCAGGTAATAATAATGAGATAATCTGAATATTAATATTTTAGTCCGTACCGCACAGAAAACAACACTCCAATATCGCAAAGATCAATTTGTTGATTCTGTTTGCGGTGAGAATCACAAAATACCAGTTAAGTACAAAATTCAGAGTTACTGATTGTTATAGCAGATGGTAGATACAGTTACCGATTTACTTTAAAGAGTTAATAATGAAAAGATGTTTTGTGATTATCAGGCCTGCTATAAAGCACTGAGTTGAGAAGATCAGACGAAAAGTTCTCAAACACTGCATCAGACGGAGATGAGTAGGCAGAATCTCTAATGAGCTACAAGTCCCAGGGACACGTGTCTGAGTAGATTCTACTTGCTTTCTCGCCTTCTTGGTGAGAGTTAAATTAAAACTCTTTTATGGAAGTTAAACCTCCGCTTTAGTCCGTTGCCTGTCACTCTGTCATTGCATACCACTGACCCCGTGAGGTAGTACAGTAACATACATTCAGATTTAAAACGTTTTGATTTGGAAGTCAATTTCTCAGAACGAACGTTTTTCTATCCACAGGCAACGATGCCCAAGAATGACGTTTTGGAGGAATGCAGAGGGCGTGGAGGTAAACTTCCAAGTATTCCTCAGATCTGCTGCATGTAGGATTTAGTTAGAACACTATAGTATAGCGTCCTGTAAGTTTTTTGATCACACAAATAGTTCAAAAAGGGAATTATGAAATTCGAATGAAAAATACCAAATTTTTGGATTCTGAGGATAAGAAATTAATTATTTCCATTCACAGTATCTAATACCGTATACGATAATGTCGAGTATGGCCAACTCCGATAATAATATAATGCAGGTTTCAACACCTTAAAACTTCTTGAAATTTACAAATGAATGTTCAGTAAATTATTAATTTAGAAATATGCCATTTTTAAAAAAGTAGAAAAATAAATAAAAATATTTGAAACAAAATATACGAGAAAAATTAAAATTCCATGTTTGTATGCATTCACAAATATGTAACAGATGGTAGCACCACACACACCATTCCATATACACATACACTCCACCATCAGCGTGCCACAATTTCGACAACCGTCAACATCACGCTCACCTAAGTACTTAATTTACTAACACAAATACCCCCAAAATTTAAACTATAATTACAGATACCCCCTACAATGGCCCACATTATTTTCCAGCAATATATTAATACCAACTACACACAGTCTCCAATGAAATATCCCCATGCAGTCCACAAGAAACTTCTATAGAATTGGTCCAATAATTCCAGCAAGTTGTCAACACCAAAAAATTACTACACCGAAGACATCCACATTATAAAACTTGCATGCAACGAATGGGCCTATATGCAAATAGCCGCAATTGATGTAATTTTTTTGCTAATTTTAAATTGTATTTCTTTTTAGTACACAGCTGTCATATTACATCATCAAATTGCCCTGAAGATGACATTCTAACATCGAAACGTTTTGCCATTAATAAAGTGAGTGTTTTTTAAGACTTTAGACATCGTTTGTCGTAGGTAATAATCACAATATATTATTTAAAAAACAAGCCAGAATACTTTCTTATAAGATTAGAATATCGAATATACATTTATAAACCAGACCTAATTAGTTTCAGCCACTTATATAATTATTAAAACAGAATACTTGTGCAATGCCCTAAGGTCGGCATTTACCTGCCATGACCCCGTTAGACCCGGGAATAAAATTAATTACCGACCTCTGTTCAGTCCTCATCCCCTTTACCTCACTGCTTAGGTGGTCCCAAGTCACGTAATAAATTAAATAATTTCTTATTTCTAACCTAGAACCTCCCTAGCACGAAGAGGCATTGCCATGTGATTGATGTAGCATCTACATAACGTATAAGTTGGGGTTCTTGTGGATGAAGATAGTTTTCATACACTAAACATTCCATATCAGTGTGACGACGTAATGTCCTTGTATCATCGATAAATTACCCCTGACATCCAGGATCCAGATGGGGAGTCACACAAGACGGATTTCTTATCATTTACTGGTCTGTCAGGGGTCATGGCTGACTTTTACTCAGGTGAAAACTGACAGCTTTACTGAGTGACTCAAAGAAAAATGCAAATAACTAATGTAAGAGCACCAATAATTTACGATATCCCTCTTAGGCTTATAGAGAAAACTATAAAGTATTATACGCGATGTGCTAAAACCAAGCCGGTCCACTATAATGTACTAGCGTGGCGTACGAACCGTCAGATTTGACAAAAATGAAATTTCTTTGTGTTGAGAAGTAATGTAATTTATTTCTGCATTATCTTTGCAAATCGCTGGAAGTACAACATTTATAAAAAACTCTTTTATAATATTAACAAATTTTTAACCTAGACTAAAGCTAGATTTATGCAAAACAAGTTCTTTCTACTATAATCGCTACCGTCAGAATCTAATTTCAATTCTTTCCGCATCGCACAAATGGCGCATTCGTTGAATCAAGCATCGCGGACACTGGCTATTATATTAAATAGATACTCATTTATCTACCTATCGATTTCATAAACGGAGAGGCAGGATTGATGCTATGTTGCAGCCTATTATTAGCTACATATTTATAATCTGCGAGGCAGTGAATTGTGAAATTAGAAAGTAATCGGCTAAATATGTTATGGTCGATTAAAGTGCCGGTATGTTATATGACGCGTAAGGACACAGGATTTCAGGATGCCGTTCTGGACACGAATGAGTGCCAATGTTTTCATGTGATTTGTTATTCTTTATGTGAACAGGCCTGGCAATAGAATTTTCCTTAGTTCAGAGGACCCTCACAAATGTTTAAAAGAATCAACTGTCTCAGAAATGAATTTTATCTTTAAATAGGTAAAACAGCAAACCCACTGAGAACATCTTAGTGGTTCAATTGGTAAATAAAAGCCCTACATTTAATATAACGTAAAGGTACATTATCCTGTATATCTGAAGCTTTGACGGCGATTAAGAGTAAAATGTTCTCCGGCTATCAGCCGTGTTAGTCGGATAAAAATTACCGACGTTCAAATGTATTAGCTGGATATTTATACGGTGGATTAGCTGTTATATAATGATGATGGAGACGGATCTGATCTCTGAAACGTCGTTTTCTAACTAAATAACACGGCTGATAGCCAAAAAAGATTTTATTATATCCGATATCCCGTTCACAAGATTCAGTAAAATCCATAATAGATGAAGAAGAAAGGAATATAGTCTATCTGAAATACTATTATAGACATTGGTGGGTGATGGTAACAGATGGATGATATCGAACCAGTGACCTCTGGATGTTGGTAGTCTTTGCCGGATGAGAGATTCAAGGCACGTCGTGTGTCTCTCAAATGTTTCCGTGACTCTGTCATAACCAGCGCAGACGCAGTAATTACATTTGTCTCCGCGTTCCTGATTTTAATATTTCATTACGCTACATGAGTTCCATTATAACAACGTAACGAAAGCTGGAGGAGAGCCTTCCACACGTTTCACGCCAATTAACTGACGAGAGACTCGCTGAGCATTACATAACTTATTTCCGGAACAGCAGCTCTTTTATATTTACTGTTCTTCACATTAATTACTCCGTGTTAAGTGAAGAAAGCGACGTTGTGATGAATTTTGAAATTAAACTAAGTAAACGAATTGGATTTGATGCTAAGATAACACCTACAAATAATAATAAATTTAAGAGATTTCAGATTCTCTCAGTGGCGAGTATGACGATGAATGTCATCTGGAAATTTGCGCTGTGTAGTTTGGTATAAATTTACCGACGTTTCAGACGTCCTTGCTGCCTCCATTATCAAAGTGATCATCGTCATTAATTATAATATTTTGTATTATTTCCTGTGCTATTTTGTTTTGGTGTGGTTAGTAGCTTAAACAGTAACACTGCAGGAAGTCTTAGAATAACAAGTTTTAAACTAATTCTACTAAGCATTGACGTTCTAGAGAAGCTAGTAGTAGCTCAGATACTCAAGAAATTCACTGTTCTTCATGGCACCCGATGTTCCTCTTAATACAGAACTTGTTAAAAATCGTTCAAAGTTTGAGGCCTCGTCATACATTTATTAAAATGTTAATTGTTTACGGTGTGAAGCTGTAGCACTTGCAGAGTCGTTAAGCTCGATTACTATCGATTGTTTGCTATCCACGATTGCTTATTAAATATATTCGCAGCTACGCTACAGCTTGGAGAAGAGTCACGCCATGACGGAAAGAGAATTACTTAACTTTACCAGATTTAAAAACGACAGTTGTACAGGGCTAAGGTATGCCAGCTGTTGTAATATTGATAACAATGTTACCAACTCAACAACCTGTGACTCAACACGTAGTTTGCTTTTCTCAGACTTTTACACCAGCGGTTGGCAATGGCTATTCGTATGTTTGTGGAGGACTGCAGAATAAAAATGTCACAAGCAGTAAGCTAAAATTGTTTCTGTAACATAAAGAGAAAGCTTGTATTCGCTTAGAAACAAATAATAGCTGCATTTATATATGAAAATTAAATTATTATAAAGACATTTAATAGCTTTCAACCAGTTTAGATATCAAGTTATTGTTAATTTGAAAAAAATTAGTTATTAATACCACAAATACTTTCATATTGTTTAATTAAATTCAATCTGGCATCAGCATAGAAAAATGTACCTTTCAGCTATAACACGAGTCTAACATACGCTTATATCTACAACATTCTTTCTTTTGCAATATTTTATTTTTCGTTTCTTTGCTCTAAAACTTAAGTAGTGAACACACAGTATATCTGTATCGATGTTGGTCAGTAGAAAAAAACATTTACAGTTCGCGAAGGACTTGACTCTGGACTACATGGGTGTTCAAATATTAAAAAAAATAAATCATAAATTTACCTCTTTAATTCACAGTACAGACAAAGAAATTGATCTAACAGGAAAGTAAACTAATTTAAAAATATATTTTAGACTGACAGATACAGTGTGCTCAGTTCAAGAGTTTATTTTTTGAAGATTGCTATTTTCTGAGTTCTTGCGCCGTGTATTCTGGTAGATGTCCATCAACGTTTCAGAGGTCATACTGCCTCCGTCATCAGAGTATGAAGATTTCTGTCTTCTGGGTTGTTGCGCTGTGTAGTCTGGCGATGTTAACCAAAGTTTCAGAGGTCATACTGCCTCCTTCATCAGAGTATGAAGATTTCTGTCTTCTGGGTTGTTGCGCTGTGTAGTCTGGTCGATGTTAACCAACGTTTCAGAGGTCATACTGCCTCCATCATCAGGGCGATGAGTATGAAGATTTCTGTCTTCTGGGTTATTGCGCTGTGTAGTCTGGTCGATGTTTACCAACGTTTCAGAGGTCATACTGCCTCCGTCTTCAGGGCGATGAATGTGCCAATCGAGCGGAAAGGGCCAGGTTTATAGGGTCCCTGATGACGGAGGCAGTATGACCTCTCAAACGTTGGTGGAAATCTACCATACTACACGACGCAACAACCCAGAAACAGAAATCTTCATACTCACCGCTGTGAAAACCTAAAATCTTACACAGTTTATTTTTTATTTACTAAGACCATTCTCACAAACTCGAATGAAAAAAGATAAGGTGTAACCAATTTCAGATTTGGTTTAATACGTGCTGTAATAAATACAGAATGTAAATTAGTGTTTGGGTTATAACAGGCGAATTAATTAATATTAATGCCATATTATGTATTTTTCCATATCTGCAAAGCACATTTATCCACTGTGAATAACTAGAAGATATTTAAAGATTTAGTAAAGGACTTAACTCGCGAAACTTTCTATGATAATAAAAGCTTAAGGAGCAGGTAACAGGTTCACCCGAAACGTCTGTGACTTCTTTTCGACACGGCGCTCCTGTAGGTCAACACAGAGAAGGCTGAGATTTAAAGCCATGACCACAACGTTCTCTGTTATAATTAATTCTACTTTTATTGCACTTGACTGTATTACATGTCGTACTGTAAAGCAACATTGAAGCCCGTCTCCTATCGTATATTAGTAATCAAGCAAAGGTACACCACTGACAAACGGTTGTTCACTGTTTCACGTAGCGTATTCTAATGGGACGTGACGTATTTCGCCGGCGTCCGTGAGGTGACTTGTAATGCAACTAAGGTACTGATAGTACAGAACCTGATGACCCGAACAATGGTTCATTAGTTCACGTACCGTAAAGTAACGCATTTATCTATGCCAACAATGTTTCTGCCGTGCCGTTGGGCAAATTAATAACAACGCTTCATTGGCGAGAAATTATTTGCCCTCCAGAGGTTCACGTTAATGTGGCACGCTTTACATTATTTTACATATATGCTATTGTATTGTAAAGTATACCTGCATTAACTTTCCAACTCTTGCATAAAATGCAGCGAAGACAGGATTCGGCCAGCGGTGACACCGACTGCAGCAGGATAGCAAAAACAAGAGTCGAAATGTGTTTTCCAAATCCAGACACACGTAAATAACTCGCAGAACCCTTCTTGAGAAGCTTATGACCGCTCGAGCTGGTCCAGAAATCCCCTGCCTTTTGTGAAAGCCCAAGGTTCATAAACTTGTTAACGAAAGCTTTCCGCTGGAACGTATCCAAAACCAGACGAAACCAGTTTATACAATTCTGCACTTCTTTTTTTTAAAAGATTAATTTTATAATTATCCTCCTCCTACCTATTCTTACGTCTCCCAAATGAGCTCTTACTTTCATATGTTCCAACTAACGTAATGTAGGCCTAAGCATTTTTTTATATCTTCCATAATTCTAATAGTCTTTACTCAAAGTTGTGCTAAACAATGCTACTGATTCCAATAAGTATGCAATTATAATGCGTTATTGCTGCAAGTGACATATGTAGATGTTTTGGGAAAAACGTATCTCCTTTAAGGATGCCTTCTCGACACGAGAGTGTTAGATTATATGTATTTAGTTTAATTTTCACTTTCTTATTGTTTTCTGTGCCTTATATCTATTTTACCTTGTTGTACTGACTCCGTAGCTGTTGAGTCACCACATTAAAATAAAGAATTTAATTAAATTATAAGCCTGTATATATCAGTATTTATCATGTAATGACGCTTACATATTAATTAAATAACTCCATAGAATAGAGTTCTTAAGTAGCTGATATTCGATAATTTGGTCAAAACGTTCATTACCCTTTATGGAACTCGAAGATCTATTAATGTATTCATAACAGCCCACCATTGGACCCTCTCTTGAGCCACGTAAATCTACCTCATTTTGTAAATATTTAGTACGCTATAATACAGCAAGTAATCTTTGCTTCAAGTGTTCTACTGAATAGTTCGCGTACTTACTATCTACTTAACAAATGCTATGTTTTCTGACCATCTCATGTCATAATATCATTCATTTGATTTCTTTATACAGAAGTCTGTCCGTCTAACACCGGGTTTTTGCGGAGCATGGCTCTAATGTAACTGTGTCTAATGGCGTAATTACTTTGTTACAAAGGCTTTAATCTTGTTCTCTTCCCTTCACTATTCTCACTTATACCCCCCCCCCCCGATTTGATGACCTTTATAATAACGTAACGAAGTTCCTAATTTGTACGATTTGAGCTTTTCTCAACGCTGAGTATGAAGATTTCTGTCTTCTGGGTTGTTGCGCTGTGTAGTCTGGTCGATGTTAACCAGCGTTTCAGAGGTCATACAGCCTCCATCATCAGGGCGATTCTTAGTATGAAGATTTCTGTCTTCTGGGTTGTTGCGCTGTGTAGTCTGGTCGATGTTAACCAACGTTTCAGTGGTCATACTGCCTCCATCATCAGGGCGATGAGTATGAAGATTTCTGTCTTCTGGGTTGTTGCGCTGTGTAGTCTGGTCGATGTTAACCAACGTTTCAGAGGTCATACTGCCTCCATCATCAGGGCGATTCTTAGTATGAAGATTTCTGTCTTCTGGGTTGTTGCGCTGTGTAGTCTGGTCGATGTTAACCAACGTTTCAGTGGTCATACTGCCTCCATCATCAGGGCGATGAGTATGAAGATTTCTGTCTTCTGGGTTGTTGCGCTGTGTAGTCTGGTCGATGTTAACCAACGTTTCAGAGGTCATACTGCCTCCATCATCAGGGCGATGAGTATGAAGATTTCCGTCTTCTGGGTTGTTGCGCTGTGTAGTCTGGTCGATGTTAACCAGCGTTTCAGAGGTCATACTGCCTCCATCATCAGGGCGATTCTTAGTATGAAGATTTCTGTCTTCTGGGTTGTTGCGCCGTGTAGTCTGGTCGATGTTTACCAACGTTTCAGAGGTCATACTGCCTCCATCATCAGGGCGATTCTTAGTATGAAGATTTCTGTCTTCTGGGTTGTTGCGCTGTGTAGTCTGGTCGATGTTTACCAACGTTTCAGAGGTCATACTGCCTCCATCATCAGAGCGATTCTTAGTATGAAGATTTCTGTCTTCTGGGTTGTTGCGCTGTGTAGTCTGGTCGATGTTTACCAACGTTTCAGAGGTCATACTGCCTCCATCATCAGAGCGATTCTTAGTATGAAGATTTCTGTCTTCTGGGTTGTTGCGCTGTGTAGTCTGGTCGATGTTAACCAACGTTTCAGAGGTCATACTGCCTCCATCATCAGGGCGATGATTATGAAGATTTCTGTCTTCTGGGTTGTTGCGCCGTGTAGTCTGGTCGATGTTTACCAACGTTTCAGAGGTCATACTGCCTCCATCATCAGGGCGATTCTTAGTATGAAGATTTCTGTCTTCTGGGTTGTTGCGCTGTGTAGTCTGGTCGATGTTTACCAACGTTTCAGAGGTCATACTGCCTCCATCATCAGAGCGATTCTTAGTATGAAGATTTCTGTCTTCTGGGTTGTTGCGCTGTGTAGTCTGGTCGATGTTTACCAACGTTTAAGAGGTCATACTGCCTCCATCATCAGAGCGATTCTTAGTATGAAGATTTCTGTCTTCTGGGTTGTTGCGCTGTGTAGTCTGGTCGATGTTAACCAACGTTTCAGAGGTCATACTGCCTCCATCATCAGGGCGATGATTATGAAGATTTCTGTCTTCTGGGTTGTTGCGCCGTGTAGTCTGGTCGATGTTTACCAACGTTTCAGAGGTCATACTGCCTCCATCATCAGGGCGATTCTTAGTATGAAGATTTCTGTCTTCTGGGTTGTTGCGCTGTGTAGTCTGGTCGATGTTTACCAACGTTTCAGAGGTCATACTGCCTCCATCATCAGAGCGATTCTTAGTATGAAGATTTCTGTCTTCTGGGTTGTTGCGCTGTGTAGTCTGGTCGATGTTAACCAACGTTTCAGAGGTCATACTGCCTCCTTCATTAAGGGCGACTAGAAATATGAAGATTTCTGTCTTCTGGGTTGTTGCGCTGTGTAGTCTGGTCGATGTTAACCAACGTTTCAGAGGTCATACTGCCTCCATCATCAGGGCGATGAGTATGAAGATTTCCGTCTTCTGGGTTGTTGCGCTGTGTAGTCTGGTCGATGTTAACCAGGGTTTCAGAGGTCATACTGCCTCCATCATCAGGGCGATTCTTAGTATGAAGATTTCTGTCTTCTGGGTTGTTGCGCTGTGTAGTCTGGTCGATGTTAACCAGCGTTTCAGAGGTCATACTGCCTCCATCATCAGGGCGATGAGTATGAAGATTTCCGTCTTCTGGGCTCTTGCGCTGTGTAGTCTGGTCGATGTTAGCCAGCGTTTCAGAGGTCATACTGCCTCCATCATCAGGGCGATTCTTAGTATGAAGATTTCTGTCTTCTGGGTTGTTGCGCTGTGTAGTCTGGTCGATGTTTACCAACGTTTCAGAGGTCATACTGCCTCCGTCATCAGAGTATGAAGATTTTCGTCTTCTGGGTTGTTGCGCTGTGTAGTCTGGTCGATGTTAACCAACGTTTCAGAGGTCATACTGCCTCCGTCATCAGGGCGATGAGTATGAAGATTTCCGTCTTCTGGGTTGTTGCGCTGTGTAGTCTGGTCGATGTTTACCAACGTTTCAGAGGTCATACTGCCTCCATCATCAGAGCGATTCTTAGTATGAAGATTTCTGTCTTCTGGGTTGTTGCGCTGTGTAGTCTGGTCGATGTTAACCAACGTTTCAGAGATCATACTGCCTCCGTCATCAGAGTATGAAGATTTCTGTCTTCTGGGTTGTTGCGCTGTGTAGTCTGGTCGATGTTAACCAGCGTTTCAGAGGTCATACTGCCTCCGTCATCAGAGTATGAAGATTTCTGTCTTCTGGGTTGTTGCGCTGTGTAGTCTGGTCGATGTTAACCAGCGTTTCAGAGGTCATACTGCCTCCATCATCAGGGCGATTCTTAGTATGAAGATTTCTGTCTTCTGGGTTGTTGCGCTGTGTAGTCTGGTCGATGTTAACCAACGTTTCAGTGGTCATACTGCCTCCATCATCAGGGCGATGAGTATGAAGATTTCTGTCTTCTGAGTTGTTGCGCTGTGTAGTCTGGTCGATGTTAACCAACGTTTCAGAGGTCATACTGCCTCCATCATCAGGGCGATTCTTAGTATGAAGATTTCTGTCTTCTGGGTTGTTGCGCTGTGTAGTCTAGTCGATGTTAACCAACGTTTCAGTGGTCATACTGCCTCCATCATCAGGGCGATGAGTATGAAGATTTCTGTCTTCTGGGTTGTTGCGCTGTGTAGTCTGGTCGATGTTAACCAACGTTTCAGAGGTCATACTGCCTCCATCATCAGGGCGATTCTTAGTATGAAGATTTCTGTCTTCTGGGTTGTTGCGCCGTGTAGTCTGGTCGATGTTAACCAGCGTTTCAGAGGTCATACTGCCTCCATCATCAGGGCGATTCTTAGTATGAAGATTTCTGTCTTCTGGGTTGTTGCGCTGTGTAGTCTGGTCGATGTTAACCAACGTTTCAGTGGTCATACTGCCTCCATCATCAGGGCGATTCTTAGTATGAAGATTTCTGTCTTCTGGGTTGTTGCGCTGTGTAGTCTGGTCGATGTTAACCAACGTTTCAGAGGTCATACTGCCTCCATCATCAGGGCGATGAGTATGAAGATTTCCGTCTTCTGGGTTGTTGCGCTGTGTAGTCTGGTCGATGTTAACCAGCGTTTCAGAGGTCATACTGCCTCCATCATCAGGGCGATGATTATGAAGATTTCTGTCTTCTGGGTTGTTGCGCCGTGTAGTCTGGTCGATGTTTACCAACGTTTCAGAGGTCATACTGCCTCCATCATCAGGGCGATTCTTAGTATGAAGATTTCTGTCTTCTGGGTTGTTGCGCTGTGTAGTCTGGTCGATGTTTACCAACGTTTCAGAGGTCATACTGCCTCCATCATCAGAGCGATTCTTAGTATGAAGATTTCTGTCTTCTGGGTTGTTGCGCTGTGTAGTCTGGTCGATGTTTACCAACGTTTCAGAGGTCATACTGCCTCCATCATCAGGGCGATGAGTATGAAGATTTCCGTCTTCTGGGTTGTTGCGCTGTGTAGTCTGGTCGATGTTAACCAGCGTTTCAGAGGTCATACTGCCTCCATCATCAGGGCGATGAGTATGAAGATTTCCGTCTTCTGGGTTGTTGCGCTGTGTAGTCTGGTCGATGTTAACCAGCGTTTCAGAGGTCATACTGCCTCCATCATCAGGGCGATTCTTAGTATGAAAATTTCTGTCTTCTGGGTTGTTGCGCTGTGTAGTCTGGTCGATGTTAACCAGCGTTTCAGAGGTCATACTGCCTCCATCATCAGGGCGATGAGTATGAAGATTTCCGTCTTCTGGGTTCTTGCGCTGTGTAGTCTGGTCGATGTTAGCCAGCGTTTCAGAGGTCATACTGCCTCCATCATCAGGGCGATTCTTAGTATGAAGATTTCTGTCTTCTGGGTTGTTGCGCTGTGTAGTCTGGTCGATGTTTACCAACGTTTCAGAGGTCATACTGCCTCCGTCATCAGAGTATGAAAATTTTCGTCTTCTGGGTTGTTGCGCTGTGTAGTCTGGTCGATGTTTACCAACGTTTCAGAGGTCATACTGCCTCCGTCATCAGAGTATGAAGATTTCTGTCTTCTGGGTTGTTGCGCTGTGTAGTCTGGTCGATGTTTACCAACGTTTCAGAGGTCATACTGCCTCCGTCATCAGAGTATGAAGATTTTCGTCTTCTGGGTTGTTGCGCTGTGTAGTCTGGTCGATGTTAACCAACGTTTCAGAGGTCATACTGCCTCCGTCATCAGGGCGATGAGTATGAAGATTTCCGTCTTCTGGGTTGTTGCGCTGTGTAGTCTGGTCGATGTTTACCAACGTTTCAGAGGTCATACTGCCTCCATCATCAGAGCGATTCTTAGTATGAAGATTTCTGTCTTCTGGGTTGTTGCGCTGTGTAGTCTGGTCGATGTTAACCAACGTTTCAGAGATCATACTGCCTCCGTCATCAGAGTATGAAGATTTCTGTCTTCTGGGTTGTTGCGCTGTGTAGTCTGGTCGATGTTAACCAGCGTTTCAGAGGTCATACTGCCTCCGTCATCAGAGTATGAAGATTTCTGTCTTCTGGGTTGTTGCGCTGTGTAGTCTGGTCGATGTTAACCAGCGTTTCAGAGGTCATACTGCCTCCATCATCAGGGCGATTCTTAGTATGAAGATTTCTGTCTTCTGGGTTGTTGCGCTGTGTAGTCTGGTCGATGTTAACCAACGTTTCAGTGGTCATACTGCCTCCATTATCAGGGCGATGAGTATGAAGATTTCTGTCTTCTGAGTTGTTGCGCTGTGTAGTCTGGTCGATGTTAACCAACGTTTCAGAGGTCATACTGCCTCCATCATCAGGGCGATTCTTAGTATGAAGATTTCTGTCTTCTGGGTTGTTGCGCTGTGTAGTCTAGTCGATGTTAACCAACGTTTCAGTGGTCATACTGCCTCCATCATCAGGGCGATGAGTATGAAGATTTCTGTCTTCTGGGTTGTTGCGCTGTGTAGTCTGGTCGATGTTAACCAACGTTTCAGAGGTCATACTGCCTCCATCATCAGGGCGATTCTTAGTATGAAGATTTCTGTCTTCTGGGTTGTTGCGCCGTGTAGTCTGGTCGATGTTAACCAGCGTTTCAGAGGTCATACTGCCTCCATCATCAGGGCGATTCTTAGTATGAAGATTTCTGTCTTCTGGGTTGTTGCGCTGTGTAGTCTGGTCGATGTTAACCAACGTTTCAGTGGTCATACTGCCTCCATCATCAGGGCGATTCTTAGTATGAAGATTTCTGTCTTCTGGGTTGTTGCGCTGTGTAGTCTGGTCGATGTTAACCAACGTTTCAGAGGTCATACTGCCTCCATCATCAGGGCGATGAGTATGAAGATTTCCGTCTTCTGGGTTGTTGCGCTGTGTAGTCTGGTCGATGTTAACCAGCGTTTCAGAGGTCATACTGCCTCCATCATCAGGGCGATGATTATGAAGATTTCTGTCTTCTGGGTTGTTGCGCCGTGTAGTCTGGTCGATGTTTACCAACGTTTCAGAGGTCATACTGCCTCCATCATCAGGGCGATTCTTAGTATGAAGATTTCTGTCTTCTGGGTTGTTGCGCTGTGTAGTCTGGTCGATGTTTACCAACGTTTCAGAGGTCATACTGCCTCCATCATCAGAGCGATTCTTAGTATGAAGATTTCTGTCTTCTGGGTTGTTGCGCTGTGTAGTCTGGTCGATGTTTACCAACGTTTCAGAGGTCATACTGCCTCCATCATCAGGGCGATGAGTATGAAGATTTCCGTCTTCTGGGTTGTTGCGCTGTGTAGTCTGGTCGATGTTAACCAGCGTTTCAGAGGTCATACTGCCTCCATCATCAGGGCGATGAGTATGAAGATTTCCGTCTTCTGGGTTGTTGCGCTGTGTAGTCTGGTCGATGTTAACCAGCGTTTCAGAGGTCATACTGCCTCCATCATCAGGGCGATTCTTAGTATGAAAATTTCTGTCTTCTGGGTTGTTGCGCTGTGTAGTCTGGTCGATGTTAACCAGCGTTTCAGAGGTCATACTGCCTCCATCATCAGGGCGATGAGTATGAAGATTTCCGTCTTCTGGGTTCTTGCGCTGTGTAGTCTGGTCGATGTTAGCCAGCGTTTCAGAGGTCATACTGCCTCCATCATCAGGGCGATTCTTAGTATGAAGATTTCTGTCTTCTGGGTTGTTGCGCTGTGTAGTCTGGTCGATGTTTACCAACGTTTCAGAGGTCATACTGCCTCCGTCATCAGAGTATGAAAATTTTCGTCTTCTGGGTTGTTGCGCTGTGTAGTCTGGTCGATGTTTACCAACGTTTCAGAGGTCATACTGCCTCCGTCATCAGAGTATGAAGATTTCTGTCTTCTGGGTTGTTGCGCTGTGTAGTCTGGTCGATGTTTACCAACGTTTCAGAGGTCATACTGCCTCCGTCATCAGAGTATGAAGATTTTCGTCTTCTGGGTTGTTGCGCTGTGTAGTCTGGTCGATGTTAACCAACGTTTCAGAGGTCATACTGCCTCCGTCATCAGGGCGATGAGTATGAAGATTTCCGTCTTCTGGGTTGTTGCGCTGTGTAGTCTGGTCGATGTTTACCAACGTTTCAGAGGTCATACTGCCTCCATCATCAGAGCGATTCTTAGTATGAAGATTTCTGTCTTCTGGGTTGTTGCGCTGTGTAGTCTGGTCGATGTTAACCAACGTTTCAGAGATCATACTGCCTCCGTCATCAGAGTATGAAGATTTCTGTCTTCTGGGTTGTTGCGCTGTGTAGTCTGGTCGATGTTAACCAGCGTTTCAGAGGTCATACAGCCTCCATCATCAGGGCGATTCTTAGTATGAAGATTTCTGTCTTCTGGGTTGTTGCGCTGTGTAGTCTGGTCGATGTTAACCAACGTTTCAGTGGTCATACTGCCTCCATCATCAGGGCGATGAGTATGAAGATTTCTGTCTTCTGGGTTGTTGCGCTGTGTAGTCTGGTCGATGTTAACCAACGTTTCAGAGGTCATACTGCCTCCATCATCAGGGCGATTCTTAGTATGAAGATTTCTGTCTTCTGGGTTGTTGCGCTGTGTAGTCTGGTCGATGTTAACCAACGTTTCAGTGGTCATACTGCCTCCATCATCAGGGCGATGAGTATGAAGATTTCTGTCTTCTGGGTTGTTGCGCTGTGTAGTCTGGTCGATGTTAACCAACGTTTCAGAGGTCATACTGCCTCCATCATCAGGGCGATGAGTATGAAGATTTCCGTCTTCTGGGTTGTTGCGCTGTGTAGTCTGGTCGATGTTAACCAGCGTTTCAGAGGTCATACTGCCTCCATCATCAGGGCGATTCTTAGTATGAAGATTTCTGTCTTCTGGGTTGTTGCGCCGTGTAGTCTGGTCGATGTTTACCAACGTTTCAGAGGTCATACTGCCTCCATCATCAGGGCGATTCTTAGTATGAAGATTTCTGTCTTCTGGGTTGTTGCGCTGTGTAGTCTGGTCGATGTTTACCAACGTTTCAGAGGTCATACTGCCTCCATCATCAGAGCGATTCTTAGTATGAAGATTTCTGTCTTCTGGGTTGTTGCGCTGTGTAGTCTGGTCGATGTTTACCAACGTTTCAGAGGTCATACTGCCTCCATCATCAGAGCGATTCTTAGTATGAAGATTTCTGTCTTCTGGGTTGTTGCGCTGTGTAGTCTGGTCGATGTTAACCAACGTTTCAGAGGTCATACTGCCTCCATCATCAGGGCGATGATTATGAAGATTTCTGTCTTCTGGGTTGTTGCGCCGTGTAGTCTGGTCGATGTTTACCAACGTTTCAGAGGTCATACTGCCTCCATCATCAGGGCGATTCTTAGTATGAAGATTTCTGTCTTCTGGGTTGTTGCGCTGTGTAGTCTGGTCGATGTTTACCAACGTTTCAGAGGTCATACTGCCTCCATCATCAGAGCGATTCTTAGTATGAAGATTTCTGTCTTCTGGGTTGTTGCGCTGTGTAGTCTGGTCGATGTTTACCAACGTTTAAGAGGTCATACTGCCTCCATCATCAGAGCGATTCTTAGTATGAAGATTTCTGTCTTCTGGGTTGTTGCGCTGTGTAGTCTGGTCGATGTTAACCAACGTTTCAGAGGTCATACTGCCTCCATCATCAGGGCGATGATTATGAAGATTTCTGTCTTCTGGGTTGTTGCGCCGTGTAGTCTGGTCGATGTTTACCAACGTTTCAGAGGTCATACTGCCTCCATCATCAGGGCGATTCTTAGTATGAAGATTTCTGTCTTCTGGGTTGTTGCGCTGTGTAGTCTGGTCGATGTTTACCAACGTTTCAGAGGTCATACTGCCTCCATCATCAGAGCGATTCTTAGTATGAAGATTTCTGTCTTCTGGGTTGTTGCGCTGTGTAGTCTGGTCGAAGTTAACCAACGTTTCAGAGGTCATACTGCCTCCTTCATTAAGGGCGACTAGAAATATGAAGATTTCTGTCTTCTGGGTTGTTGCGCTGTGTAGTCTGGTCGATGTTAACCAACGTTTCAGAGGTCATACTGCCTCCATCATCAGGGCGATGAGTATGAAGATTTCCGTCTTCTGGGTTGTTGCGCTGTGTAGTCTGGTCGATGTTAACCAGGGTTTCAGAGGTCATACTGCCTCCATCATCAGGGCGATTCTTAGTATGAAGATTTCTGTCTTCTGGGTTGTTGCGCTGTGTAGTCTGGTCGATGTTAACCAGCGTTTCAGAGGTCATACTGCCTCCATCATCAGGGCGATGAGTATGAAGATTTCCGTCTTCTGGGCTCTTGCGCTGTGTAGTCTGGTCGATGTTAGCCAGCGTTTCAGAGGTCATACTGCCTCCATCATCAGGGCGATTCTTAGTATGAAGATTTCTGTCTTCTGGGTTGTTGCGCTGTGTAGTCTGGTCGATGTTTACCAACGTTTCAGAGGTCATACTGCCTCCGTCATCAGAGTATGAAGATTTTCGTCTTCTGGGTTGTTGCGCTGTGTAGTCTGGTCGATGTTAACCAACGTTTCAGAGGTCATACTGCCTCCGTCATCAGGGCGATGAGTATGAAGATTTCCGTCTTCTGGGTTGTTGCGCTGTGTAGTCTGGTCGATGTTTACCAACGTTTCAGAGGTCATACTGCCTCCATCATCAGAGCGATTCTTAGTATGAAGATTTCTGTCTTCTGGGTTGTTGCGCTGTGTAGTCTGGTCGATGTTAACCAACGTTTCAGAGATCATACTGCCTCCGTCATCAGAGTATGAAGATTTCTGTCTTCTGGGTTGTTGCGCTGTGTAGTCTGGTCGATGTTAACCAGCGTTTCAGAGGTCATACTGCCTCCGTCATCAGAGTATGAAGATTTCTGTCTTCTGGGTTGTTGCGCTGTGTAGTCTGGTCGATGTTAACCAGCGTTTCAGAGGTCATACTGCCTCCATCATCAGGGCGATTCTTAGTATGAAGATTTCTGTCTTCTGGGTTGTTGCGCTGTGTAGTCTGGTCGATGTTAACCAACGTTTCAGTGGTCATACTGCCTCCATCATCAGGGCGATGAGTATGAAGATTTCTGTCTTCTGAGTTGTTGCGCTGTGTAGTCTGGTCGATGTTAACCAACGTTTCAGAGGTCATACTGCCTCCATCATCAGGGCGATTCTTAGTATGAAGATTTCTGTCTTCTGGGTTGTTGCGCTGTGTAGTCTAGTCGATGTTAACCAACGTTTCAGTGGTCATACTGCCTCCATCATCAGGGCGATGAGTATGAAGATTTCTGTCTTCTGGGTTGTTGCGCTGTGTAGTCTGGTCGATGTTAACCAACGTTTCAGAGGTCATACTGCCTCCATCATCAGGGCGATTCTTAGTATGAAGATTTCTGTCTTCTGGGTTGTTGCGCCGTGTAGTCTGGTCGATGTTAACCAGCGTTTCAGAGGTCATACTGCCTCCATCATCAGGGCGATTCTTAGTATGAAGATTTCTGTCTTCTGGGTTGTTGCGCTGTGTAGTCTGGTCGATGTTAACCAACGTTTCAGTGGTCATACTGCCTCCATCATCAGGGCGATTCTTAGTATGAAGATTTCTGTCTTCTGGGTTGTTGCGCTGTGTAGTCTGGTCGATGTTAACCAACGTTTCAGAGGTCATACTGCCTCCATCATCAGGGCGATGAGTATGAAGATTTCCGTCTTCTGGGTTGTTGCGCTGTGTAGTCTGGTCGATGTTAACCAGCGTTTCAGAGGTCATACTGCCTCCATCATCAGGGCGATGATTATGAAGATTTCTGTCTTCTGGGTTGTTGCGCCGTGTAGTCTGGTCGATGTTTACCAACGTTTCAGAGGTCATACTGCCTCCATCATCAGGGCGATTCTTAGTATGAAGATTTCTGTCTTCTGGGTTGTTGCGCTGTGTAGTCTGGTCGATGTTTACCAACGTTTCAGAGGTCATACTGCCTCCATCATCAGAGCGATTCTTAGTATGAAGATTTCTGTCTTCTGGGTTGTTGCGCTGTGTAGTCTGGTCGATGTTTACCAACGTTTCAGAGGTCATACTGCCTCCATCATCAGGGCGATGAGTATGAAGATTTCCGTCTTCTGGGTTGTTGCGCTGTGTAGTCTGGTCGATGTTAACCAGCGTTTCAGAGGTCATACTGCCTCCATCATCAGGGCGATGAGTATGAAGATTTCCGTCTTCTGGGTTGTTGCGCTGTGTAGTCTGGTCGATGTTAACCAGCGTTTCAGAGGTCATACTGCCTCCATCATCAGGGCGATTCTTAGTATGAAAATTTCTGTCTTCTGGGTTGTTGCGCTGTGTAGTCTGGTCGATGTTAACCAGCGTTTCAGAGGTCATACTGCCTCCATCATCAGGGCGATGAGTATGAAGATTTCCGTCTTCTGGGTTCTTGCGCTGTGTAGTCTGGTCGATGTTAGCCAGCGTTTCAGAGGTCATACTGCCTCCATCATCAGGGCGATTCTTAGTATGAAGATTTCTGTCTTCTGGGTTGTTGCGCTGTGTAGTCTGGTCGATGTTTACCAACGTTTCAGAGGTCATACTGCCTCCGTCATCAGAGTATGAAAATTTTCGTCTTCTGGGTTGTTGCGCTGTGTAGTCTGGTCGATGTTTACCAACGTTTCAGAGGTCATACTGCCTCCGTCATCAGAGTATGAAGATTTCTGTCTTCTGGGTTGTTGCGCTGTGTAGTCTGGTCGATGTTTACCAACGTTTCAGAGGTCATACTGCCTCCGTCATCAGAGTATGAAGATTTTCGTCTTCTGGGTTGTTGCGCTGTGTAGTCTGGTCGATGTTAACCAACGTTTCAGAGGTCATACTGCCTCCGTCATCAGGGCGATGAGTATGAAGATTTCCGTCTTCTGGGTTGTTGCGCTGTGTAGTGTGGTCGATGTTTACCAACGTTTCAGAGGTCATACTGCCTCCATCATCAGAGCGATTCTTAGTATGAAGATTTCTGTCTTCTGGGTTGTTGCGCTGTGTAGTCTGGTCGATGTTAACCAACGTTTCAGAGATCATACTGCCTCCGTCATCAGAGTATGAAGATTTCTGTCTTCTGGGTTGTTGCGCTGTGTAGTCTGGTCGATGTTAACCAGCGTTTCAGAGGTCATACTGCCTCCGTCATCAGAGTATGAAGATTTCTGTCTTCTGGGTTGTTGCGCTGTGTAGTCTGGTCGATGTTAACCAGCGTTTCAGAGGTCATACTGCCTCCATCATCAGGGCGATTCTTAGTATGAAGATTTCTGTCTTCTGGGTTGTTGCGCTGTGTAGTCTGGTCGATGTTAACCAACGTTTCAGTGGTCATACTGCCTCCATTATCAGGGCGATGAGTATGAAGATTTCTGTCTTCTGAGTTGTTGCGCTGTGTAGTCTGGTCGATGTTAACCAACGTTTCAGAGGTCATACTGCCTCCATCATCAGGGCGATTCTTAGTATGAAGATTTCTGTCTTCTGGGTTGTTGCGCTGTGTAGTCTAGTCGATGTTAACCAACGTTTCAGTGGTCATACTGCCTCCATCATCAGGGCGATGAGTATGAAGATTTCTGTCTTCTGGGTTGTTGCGCTGTGTAGTCTGGTCGATGTTAACCAACGTTTCAGAGGTCATACTGCCTCCATCATCAGGGCGATTCTTAGTATGAAGATTTCTGTCTTCTGGGTTGTTGCGCCGTGTAGTCTGGTCGATGTTAACCAGCGTTTCAGAGGTCATACTGCCTCCATCATCAGGGCGATTCTTAGTATGAAGATTTCTGTCTTCTGGGTTGTTGCGCTGTGTAGTCTGGTCGATGTTAACCAACGTTTCAGTGGTCATACTGCCTCCATCATCAGGGCGATTCTTAGTATGAAGATTTCTGTCTTCTGGGTTGTTGCGCTGTGTAGTCTGGTCGATGTTAACCAACGTTTCAGAGGTCATACTGCCTCCATCATCAGGGCGATGAGTATGAAGATTTCCGTCTTCTGGGTTGTTGCGCTGTGTAGTCTGGTCGATGTTAACCAGCGTTTCAGAGGTCATACTGCCTCCATCATCAGGGCGATGATTATGAAGATTTCTGTCTTCTGGGTTGTTGCGCCGTGTAGTCTGGTCGATGTTTACCAACGTTTCAGAGGTCATACTGCCTCCATCATCAGGGCGATTCTTAGTATGAAGATTTCTGTCTTCTGGGTTGTTGCGCTGTGTAGTCTGGTCGATGTTTACCAACGTTTCAGAGGTCATACTGCCTCCATCATCAGAGCGATTCTTAGTATGAAGATTTCTGTCTTCTGGGTTGTTGCGCTGTGTAGTCTGGTCGATGTTTACCAACGTTTCAGAGGTCATACTGCCTCCATCATCAGGGCGATGAGTATGAAGATTTCCGTCTTCTGGGTTGTTGCGCTGTGTAGTCTGGTCGATGTTAACCAGCGTTTCAGAGGTCATACTGCCTCCATCATCAGGGCGATGAGTATGAAGATTTCCGTCTTCTGGGTTGTTGCGCTGTGTAGTCTGGTCGATGTTAACCAGCGTTTCAGAGGTCATACTGCCTCCATCATCAGGGCGATTCTTAGTATGAAAATTTCTGTCTTCTGGGTTGTTGCGCTGTGTAGTCTGGTCGATGTTAACCAGCGTTTCAGAGGTCATACTGCCTCCATCATCAGGGCGATGAGTATGAAGATTTCCGTCTTCTGGGTTCTTGCGCTGTGTAGTCTGGTCGATGTTAGCCAGCGTTTCAGAGGTCATACTGCCTCCATCATCAGGGCGATTCTTAGTATGAAGATTTCTGTCTTCTGGGTTGTTGCGCTGTGTAGTCTGGTCGATGTTTACCAACGTTTCAGAGGTCATACTGCCTCCGTCATCAGAGTATGAAAATTTTCGTCTTCTGGGTTGTTGCGCTGTGTAGTCTGGTCGATGTTTACCAACGTTTCAGAGGTCATACTGCCTCCGTCATCAGAGTATGAAGATTTCTGTCTTCTGGGTTGTTGCGCTGTGTAGTCTGGTCGATGTTTACCAACGTTTCAGAGGTCATACTGCCTCCGTCATCAGAGTATGAAGATTTTCGTCTTCTGGGTTGTTGCGCTGTGTAGTCTGGTCGATGTTAACCAACGTTTCAGAGGTCATACTGCCTCCGTCATCAGGGCGATGAGTATGAAGATTTCCGTCTTCTGGGTTGTTGCGCTGTGTAGTCTGGTCGATGTTTACCAACGTTTCAGAGGTCATACTGCCTCCATCATCAGAGCGATTCTTAGTATGAAGATTTCTGTCTTCTGGGTTGTTGCGCTGTGTAGTCTGGTCGATGTTAACCAACGTTTCAGAGATCATACTGCCTCCGTCATCAGAGTATGAAGATTTCTGTCTTCTGGGTTGTTGCGCTGTGTAGTCTGGTCGATGTTAACCAGCGTTTCAGAGGTCATACTGCCTCCGTCATCAGAGTATGAAGATTTCTGTCTTCTGGGTTGTTGCGCTGTGTAGTCTGGTCGATGTTAACCAGCGTTTCAGAGGTCATACTGCCTCCATCATCAGGGCGATTCTTAGTATGAAGATTTCTGTCTTCTGGGTTGTTGCGCTGTGTAGTCTGGTCGATGTTAACCAACGTTTCAGTGGTCATACTGCCTCCATCATCAGGGCGATGAGTATGAAGATTTCTGTCTTCTGAGTTGTTGCGCTGTGTAGTCTGGTCGATGTTAACCAACGTTTCAGAGGTCATACTGCCTCCATTATCAGGGCGATTCTTAGTATGAAGATTTCTGTCTTCTGGGTTGTTGCGCTGTGTAGTCTAGTCGATGTTAACCAACGTTTCAGTGGTCATACTGCCTCCATCATCAGGGCGATGAGTATGAAGATTTCTGTCTTCTGGGTTGTTGCGCTGTGTAGTCTGGTCGATGTTAACCAACGTTTCAGAGGTCATACTGCCTCCATCATCAGGGCGATTCTTAGTATGAAGATTTCTGTCTTCTGGGTTGTTGCGCCGTGTAGTCTGGTCGATGTTAACCAGCGTTTCAGAGGTCATACTGCCTCCATCATCAGGGCGATTCTTAGTATGAAGATTTCTGTCTTCTGGGTTGTTGCGCTGTGTAGTCTGGTCGATGTTAACCAACGTTTCAGTGGTCATACTGCCTCCATCATCAGGGCGATTCTTAGTATGAAGATTTCTGTCTTCTGGGTTGTTGCGCTGTGTAGTCTGGTCGATGTTAACCAACGTTTCAGAGGTCATACTGCCTCCATCATCAGGGCGATGAGTATGAAGATTTCCGTCTTCTGGGTTGTTGCGCTGTGTAGTCTGGTCGATGTTAACCAGCGTTTCAGAGGTCATACTGCCTCCATCATCAGGGCGATGATTATGAAGATTTCTGTCTTCTGGGTTGTTGCGCCGTGTAGTCTGGTCGATGTTTACCAACGTTTCAGAGGTCATACTGCCTCCATCATCAGGGCGATTCTTAGTATGAAGATTTCTGTCTTCTGGGTTGTTGCGCTGTGTAGTCTGGTCGATGTTTACCAACGTTTCAGAGGTCATACTGCCTCCATCATCAGAGCGATTCTTAGTATGAAGATTTCTGTCTTCTGGGTTGTTGCGCTCTGTAGTCTGGTCGATGTTTACCAACGTTTCAGAGGTCATACTGCCTCCATCATCAGGGCGATGAGTATGAAGATTTCCGTCTTCTGGGTTGTTGCGCTGTGTAGTCTGGTCGATGTTAACCAGCGTTTCAGAGGTCATACTGCCTCCATCATCAGGGCGATGAGTATGAAGATTTCCGTCTTCTGGGTTGTTGCGCTGTGTAGTCTGGTCGATGTTAACCAGCGTTTCAGAGGTCATACTGCCTCCATCATCAGGGCGATTCTTAGTATGAAAATTTCTGTCTTCTGGGTTGTTGCGCTGTGTAGTCTGGTCGATGTTAACCAGCGTTTCAGAGGTCATACTGCCTCCATCATCAGGGCGATGAGTATGAAGATTTCCGTCTTCTGGGTTCTTGCGCTGTGTAGTCTGGTCGATGTTAGCCAGCGTTTCAGAGGTCATACTGCCTCCATCATCAGGGCGATTCTTAGTATGAAGATTTCTGTCTTCTGGGTTGTTGCGCTGTGTAGTCTGGTCGATGTTTACCAACGTTTCAGAGGTCATACTGCCTCCGTCATCAGAGTATGAAAATTTTCGTCTTCTGGGTTGTTGCGCTGTGTAGTCTGGTCGATGTTTACCAACGTTTCAGAGGTCATACTGCCTCCGTCATCAGAGTATGAAGATTTCTGTCTTCTGGGTTGTTGCGCTGTGTAGTCTGGTCGATGTTTACCAACGTTTCAGAGGTTATACTGCCTCCGTCATCAGAGTATGAAGATTTCTGTCTTCTGGGTTGTTGCGCTGTGTAGTCTGGTCGATGTTAACCAACGTTTCAGAGATCATACTGCCTCCGTCATCAGAATATGAAGATTTCTGTCTTCTGGGTTGTTGCGCCGTGTAGTCTGGTCGAAGTTTACCAACGTTTCAGAGGTCATACTGCCTCCATCATCAGGGCGATGAGTATGAAGATTTCTGTCTTCTGGGATGTTGCGCTGTGTAGTCTGGTCGATGTTAACCAACGCTTCGGAGGTCATACTGCCTCCATCATCAGAATTAGATTTGAAGTTTTCACAGCGGCGAGTCTGAAGATTTCTGTCTTCTGGGCTGTTGCGCTGTGTAGTCTGGTCGATGTTTACCAACGTTTCAGAGGTCATACTGCCTCCGTCATCAGGGCGATTCAGCAGACAGAAATCTTCTTCATGTGATCTGAACTGTACGCTCTCTGGGCGGTCTGTGTTTTGCGTCAATGTGCCATTAAGTAGATTAATCTTATTTGGCCACAAACTTCAATCTGTACTTGTCGTATGTAAATACGACACTTTTATAATCAAACGCTCTTCGTCTATTATAGGCGGTTAGGAGATATTAATTTTTAATAATATGGAAAATTTGAGCTGAAATGCACGAACCAACTTTTTCCAATTCTGTAACAGTGTTTAACGCCTCTTGTAAGTGACACTAGATTCTATTTCTCCTAGAACCCGCCCAAAGTGTTCTGTAAAATGACGATAAAGTTATTTCGTAATTATTCTCCGCTCAGCTGTTTTATTTTGCAAACAGGGGATTGCAAGCAACAAACAAGAGACTAAAAAGACTTCATTTTTTTTTGGGCTCCGTATTTAGAAGGCTGTATATAGGCTAGTTGATTGAGCAGGTAATTAGGCTGTTTTTAATTAAGTCGACAGGCGAAAAACCAGTCTCCATGGCAACCACATGTTTGGAACCCAGGGCAGGGTTACCATTCCTCTGTTTATTGAGTGCGCATGTTTCTCCTGTTTTTTTGCCTATATTTTTCAGGATTATAATCGTTATTATTGTGCAATATTCTGATCTGTTGTTTTGTTTGTCTTTTAGTTCTTGATTGCAACTTAATTGGTTTTGTTTGACTCTTACCACGCACAAAAATAAATTAATTTCAATATTATTTAGCCCTGAAGTTAGAAGCAGCATGTTCCTCCGAAACATTTGCAAACAACCAGCAGATTACACGGCGCAACAACTCAGTAGTTCGCTATTTAGAATCTGATATTTTAATTGTATTTATTACTAATAATATATTTTACCGCAAGCATAATAATAGGAGATGATAAAGTTGCGTCATATTGTGATAAATATATATTTGTTTAAATCTTGTCAGTCTAATCACAATAAAATTCCTATTAAATATTAAAATATTACCTTAATTAACATTTAAATATTTAAAATATATTAAATGATATTCTCTATCGAAATGTTCGATTTACATTAGAATATCACTTTTTACACGACATGTTTCAGTTCTAAAAGAACCATCTTCAGGTGTATAAAATTATATAAACTTAAATATAATTTCTTAAATGCAACTTTTTAGTCAGATGTTTATCAGATTTCAAATTTCAAATGATGTTTTATTCCAGATTTCGATAGGTAATATCATTTAATATATTTAAATATTTAAATGTTAATTATGGTAATATTTTAATATTAATAGGAATTTTATTGTGATTAGACTGACAAGATTTAAACAAATATAATAATAGGAGTTAAAATACAGATATTTTAATAAGACTATTAAGGAAAGCTTTTAATGTATTTTCTGACTCTGTAAATGTCAGGTGCTGAAGTTCAGGTATAATCATTGTACACGTATTTTACAAAAAATTATAACTAAGGTAAGACCTGCTTAGGTAGAGAACCCTTCACACGATATTTGACAGCATTTCTGTCGGAATGCGCTATAAATAATGACTTTCGGCTCGTTAATTTCTGTCATCCCAAACAGAATTGCTAATATTTCATTCGTTTAACGAATATCTCGTTTATAATAATGGAGAAAAAATTTTGATGCTAAGATAAGCAGCGAATACGACAACTCAGAAAATTACAACGTGAGGGCCATCGTAATTTGTAATCTCAAACTCTTGTACGTAAGATTCTATATAGTCTCCTCAGTTCTGTGTTCTCGGACAACGTTAATCCTTTATAGCAGAGTGGTAACTCTATTTACCACCTGCTTTAACAATCAATAACTCTTCATTTTGTATTTAAGAGTTTCGTTTGATTCTCGGAATAAACAGCGATCATTTCCTTAAACAGCGTTAACCAGCTGATCTTTTGTAATGGTGAAGAGTTGTGTTTTCTTCGCGGTACGGACCGAATTCTTAAATACTATTTACACGAGCTCCCAAGTTCCAAGTTGCCACTGCATGTTTCTCATGCAGCCCTCCCGATTTGAATTCTTCAAAAAAATTTCGGGCTTAGAAGGGTTAATCTACACTCCTTAATCAGGCAGACGAATGAAGATGTTCACTCCAGTTGTCCCTCGGTTGCCGAAGAATTCTGAGGATGAGACTTACTCTCAGGTTTCCTTGACTTCTCAATGACCCTAACTGACGGTCAGTTCATCACAGCACTCTATAACCCCCCCCCTCCAAGTTTCTGTCGTCAATTCGAACAGTATGCTCGTATATGTAGACGTTTAAAAGCCATAATAGCATCACCTCGACGCTACTGTGGTTTGCATCCGACACATAGCTCTCTGCTTCAATACCGTAATTTACCCTTCAGATTTAGGTCAAAACTACTGTGTTTGTGAATACACAGTATAATCTGAGATATGCAACGATTCCATGAAAGAATGGCGCGCTATTTCAAACTGAAATGTTTATTGAATGTTGCAAGACAGAATAACAAAATTAATTGTGATTTATACAAGTAGCAGTGAATTTTTATTTTTTATGTATTATTTCAGCTGAAGGTTTTATAATACGTCAGTGAAGTTTAAAGACAATCTTGCTTTCAAAATACTACGTTTAGTCTGTGTAAGAAGTTTAAGAAGAAATGGGCGTTTGTCTGAAGAAAAAAAAAAGTAATATTTTCTTACGAATAACAATACAAATGTCAGGAATTGTAAATAGCAATTTGCATCGAAAGACGAAAGAGATATTCCTAAGGTGAAGGTACACTCAGGCACAAAAGTGAGAGGAAATTAATATTTTTTGCAAAGAAAACCAACAAAACAGTAAGGCGAGTTTGGATAAACCAGAAAATCTCTCAAACAAACTGAGTCTATATTGAAACAATACAATCAAATGGGGGAGAAAAGAAATACTTTGATGTTTGCAAGTAAACATTTGTACTGTTAAAAATATATTAAAAATTGTATTGCCGTCAATCACAAATATAATAATGTTAAAAGATTAAAACATCAATTAACGTTCCCCTTCGAGTACTCGATTACATAGGAACTTACACGACTAGTTTCGGCTATAATTTAGCCATCAACGGGTGTTATGTAGTTTAAACTTATCACTGAATTACTGATTTTTATTGTTTTTTATAATTTATATTCTTCATTTTCTGATGATGTTCTTGTCCTTTATATATTTCTCCGTTGCGTTGTATTATCACAGGTCACTGTTATTAGGTTTGTATTTTTGTATTTTGTAGTGTCGTCAATATTTTATGTAGGACCAAGAAGTAATATCGTAATCGTATATAGTAGAAACGGAGATGTATTGGACTGTAATGTATCGTGGCTGGTAATAAGTTTTAACTACATAACACCCATTGATGGCTAAATTATAGCCGAAACTAGTCGTGCAGTTCCTATGTAATCGAGTACTCGAAGGGGAACGTTAATTGATGTTTTAATCTTTTAACAATATTATATTTGTGATTGACGGCAATAAAATTTTTAATATATTTTTAATACTTATAATCACAATATGACGCATTTACAATATCTTATTTGTACTGTTGCTTTATGTTAGGACATTTACTTGAATTAGAAATGCCTACTTATTTTGTGAAACATCCTGTACATGTGTGGTATTGATTTTTCCCTTGACTGTGTTGAATAGAAGTCCTACTGACATCGAAATGTTAGCTTTGTCACCCGCGACTCTGAATCTATAATGAACCAAGCCGATAACAAAAGAATCTTAATCCTTCAGAGAATTATGGTGCCTGAGTCTACGGATTCAACAACAAAGCCAAGCCAGTTCCATGGTTTCGTTTAAAATCTGTCTTTATTAAATGAGGAGAACGGGTCGGAAACGCGTAGTAAAGCCCACGTGGGCGTGTAGTTAGATACCGACGTTTCAGTGGAACATACGGCCTCCATCTTCAGGACACTAGAACCCAGAAGACCAATATCGACATCTTCACTGCCGTGAGAGTCTCACGTGTGAACACGTGGCAAGCTTTAGCTACTAATAAATACAATAACCTGGTACTAGACCCCATGTTCAGTCAGCTGAATGCACTTACAACCTGTTTATTTAAAGTTAATTTTAATATTATCCTCTCATCTTAGCATTGCTCTCCAGAATTGTAGTTTTCACAATAAGAATTTCATGATATTTGGTAGAGTTTATTTATACCTTGCACACAGCGGTATTACTATTTATTTTGAAGTGATTGGTTGAACTCGTGTGCGTTTGGGGTTTATGGAACACCCATTACTATGAAAAACATTGGCCCGAAGGAAGGTGTAGCGTTATTGCTGTAGGCTGCCTTGTTGTGTTGTGTTTACCTACACACAGAGAATGGCACAAGTATATAACTGTCCTAAGGAACGATTGTCGTAAAGTGACTCACTATTCCAAGTACGTTTACATCAACGGCGAAGCATGGATGCTTGAAATTTGGGCTGCGTAAACCCTTCGAAGCCGAAGTTCGTCTGATTAATATTTAAGAATTCAGTCCGTACCGCGAAGAAAACACCACACTTCACCATTACGAAGATCAAGTGGTTAACGCTGTTTAAGGAAATAATCGCTGTTTAATCTGATAATTAATTAACCCTTCCAAGCCGAAGTTCGTCTGATTAATATTTAAGAATTCAGTCCGTACCGCGAATAAAACACCACACTTCACCATTACGAAGATCAAGTGGTTAACGCTGTTTAAGGAAATAATCGCTGTTTAATCTGATAATTAATTAACCCTTCGAAGCCGAAGTTCGTCTGATTAATATTTAAGAATTCAGTCCGTACCGCGAAGAAAACACCACACTTCACCATTACGAAGATCAAGTGGTTAACGCTTCTTAAGGAAATAATCGCTGTTTAATCTGATAATTAATTAACCCTTCGAAGCCGAAGTTCGTCTGATTAATATTTAAGAATTCAGTCCGTACCGCGAAGAAAACACCACACTTCACCATTACGAAGATCAAGTGGTTAACGCTGTTTAAGGAAATAATCGCTGTTTAATCTGATAATTAATTAACCCTTCGAAGCCGAAGTTCGTCTGATTAATATTTAAGAATTCAGCCCGTACCGCGAAGAAAACACCACACTTCACCATTACGAAGATCAAGTGGTTAACGCTGTTTAAGGAAATAATCGCTGTTTAATCTGATAATTAATTAACCCTTCCAAGCCGAAGTTCGTCTGATTAACATTTAAGAATTCAGTCCGTACCGCGAAGAAAACACCACACTTCACCATTACGAAGATCAAGTGGTTAACGCTGTTTAAGGAAATAATCGCTGTTTAATCTGATAATTAATTAACCCTTCGAAGCCGAAGTTCGTCTGATTAATATTTAAGAATTCAGTCCGTACCGCGAAGAAAACACCACACTTCACCATTACGAAGATCAAGTGGTTAACGCTGTTTAAGGAAATAATCGCTGTTTAATCTGATAATTAATTAACCCTTCGAAGCCGAAGTTCGTCTGATTAATATTTAAGAATTCAGCCCGTACCGCGAAGAAAACACCACACTTCACCATTACGAAGATCAAGTGGTTAACGCTGTTTAAGGAAATAATCGCTGTTTAATCTGATAATTAATTAACCCTTCGAAGCCGAAGTTCGTCTGATTAATATTTAAGAATTCAGTCCGTACCGCGAAGAAAACACTACTCGTCACCATTACAAAGATCAAGTGGTTAACGTTGTTTAAGGAAATAATCGCTGTTTAATCTGATAATTAATTAACCCTTCGAAGCCGAAGTTCGTCTGATTAATATTTAAGAATTCAGCCCGTACCGCGAAGAAAACACCACACTTCACCATTACGAAGATCAAGTGGTTAACGCTGTTTAAGGAAATAATCGCTGTTTAATCTGATAATTAATTAACCCTTCCAAGCCGAAGTTCGTCTGATTAATATTTAAGAATTCAGTCCGTACCGCGAAGAAAACACCACACTTCACCATTACGAAGATCAAGTGGTTAACGCTGTTTAAGGAAATAATCGCTGTTTAATCTGATAATTAATTAACCCTTCGAAGCCGAAGTTCGCCTGATTAATATTTAAGAATTCAGCCCGTACCGCGAAGAAAACACCACACTTCACCATTACGAAGATCAAGTGGTTAACGCTGTTTAAGGAAATAATCGCTGTTTAATCTGATAAATAATTAACCCTTCGAAGCCGAAGTTCGTCTGATTAACATTTAAGAATTCAGTCCGTACCGCGAACAAAACACTACTCGTCACCATTACAAAGATCAAGTGGTTAACGCTGTTTAAGGAAATAATCGCTGTTTAATCTGATAATTAATTAACATTTCGAAGCCGAAGTTCGTCTGATTAACATTTAAGAATTCAGTCCGTACCGCGAAGAAAACACTACTCGTCACCATTACAAAGATCAAGTGGTTAACGCTGTTTAAGGAAATAATCGCTGTTTAATCTGATAATTAATTAACCCTTCGAAGCCGAAGTTCGTCTGATTAATATTTAAGAATTCAGTCCGTACCGCGAACAAAACACTACTCGTCACCATTACAAAGATCAAGTGGTTAACGCTGTTTAAGGAAATAATCGCTGTTTAATCTGATAAATAATTAACCCTTCGAAGCCGAAGTTCGTCTGATTAACATTTAAGAATTCAGCCCGTACCGCGAAGAAAACACCACACTTCACCATTACGAAGATCAAGTGGTTAACGCTGTTTAAGGAAATAATCGCTGTTTAATCTGATAATTAATTAACCCTTCGAAGCCGAAGTTCGTCTGATTAATATTTAAGAATTCAGCCCGTACCGCGAAGAAAACACTACTCGTCACCGTTACGAAGATCAACTGGTTAACGCTGTTTAAGGAAATAATCGCTGTTTATTCTGAGATCGTATGGAACCTGTAAATATAATCTGCGGGCAAAACAGAGTTATTGAATGACAGGATAATTAATGGATGGAAGGGATATGGAAGGGAGCGGATGGGTATGTTCTAAGATATTTTCTCGGAATTTGCCTTGAAGGGCTCGAGGAAAACCACGAAATAAGTCTCGTAACTACCGGTATGAGGACGGAGACTTAAACCCGGGACCTTCAAAATACGAAACTTGAGTGCTAACCGCTCCACAGCGAGGTCTAGTCAATGTGCCCTTTCCTATTGCTCGGACTTGTTTCACTCGTAAAAGGTTAGAAATTGCGGGACGGGGGGGGGGGGTGTGTGTGTGTGGTATGACACCTGTGTCGCTGTTGCGCCGAGGACATTCTTATTTTCTGTGTGTAAGTGACTTTCCATTCGTTAGGATGCGAGGCTTGTCTTCGTGAATGTTGTTCCGTACAGATAGCGAGTGCCCTATTCAAATATCTGCTCCGTGCCTCTAGAATCTACTTATGTCACATTCTTCTCATTAAGAAACAACTTTCATCCGTCTCTTTACAGTCTTTTTTTTCACTCAAATTGGAAGCTGCTCTTCGCATTATTTTAACAGTGCTACTGGGATTTTCCTCCTCGGTTCGTTCATTACAGAAGCAAAGATGTACGAATGATAAAAGAAACTTCTGTGAACGCGGTAATAACATTGTATGAATATGAATATGTATTTGCGTCCCACGTAAGCAGGGTGTTGGCAAAATTAGCCTCTTTGTTACAAAAAAGAAATTTTTGCCAGAAATTTTCCTTGTTGTATGTCTGTGTTCAGAGACGACGTGGGGAATTCTTAGTAGCGTGGTCACGATTTTTATGAAAAAAAAACCATTGTGCAGTTATCGTTTTTTAAAAAAACTGCTTTTATGTTCTGTTCCATTAACTCGGAGCGGACGCTTACCACTTTAATCCCCCGATGGTAATTGTTTGTACCACCTACTTTAAGAATTAGTATCCCTCCATTTTGTGTTCATGACCTTTCGTATGATTCTAACAATAAACCGCGATCATTTCCTTAAACAGCGTTAACCAGTTGATCGTAGTAATGGTGAAGTGTGGTGTTTACTTCGCGGTACGGACTCAATTCTTAAATATTATGTACGCAGTGCGTGTCTCATTATAAACAGCGTTTATTTCCTTAAACAGCGTTAACCAGTTGATCTTAGTAATGGTGAAGTGTGGTGTTTACTTCGCGGTACGGACTCAATTCGTAAATACTATTTACACGAGTTTCAGCTTCAGAGGGTAAATGAAGCATTTTCTAAAACGAAAATAAATGAAATAAAATTGACTTTTATTTCGATTTTGGTTTTGTGAGTTGTGACGTCATATATACTCTAATAGGTGGTTGTTTAACAACGTTTCAGTTGAACGTAGGCAAGTGCATACCAAATTTACATTATGTTACAACCCAGAATAATATTTTGTTTTCCATACGAAAAGTTTTGGGAACCAGGTCCTGTAATTAAACATTAATTTGTTTTAATTTAAGTAACTCCACGGAACACATTCCTCCTTTAGAAGCTAACAGCAGCTAAAGTAATCAAGGAATGATTCGCCTTTTACGGAATGATGTTAGTCTTTCCATATGCACAAGACACCATCGTTTGATTCTATTTTGAGTCTCTTAAATGTAAGCCATATCACATCCGATTTCTTTAAGGTCCATTTTAATATTGTACTCTATCCCCACAAGAGACCTCTTCCTTTTATATTTTTTCGAATAAAATCATTCACTTTGATTGGTCCTAAGCACAATCCTTCACAGTAGAAATGTCTCACAAAAAAAATCGAGAAGCTGACCGGTACTCTTCATCCTGTAACAACGAATAAACTCGGCCGTACACATTTTCGCATTTCTTGTAACTTACGCACAAAGAAACAAGTGTCATAGTTTTTACGCCACAGCAAAATAACTACGGGATTTTTTTTTGTATCAAACATTTTTTATTGCAAATAAATTGCGGATGTGTTAATATGTGAAAAATTGCATTCTTATGTGTTGTTTACTACGTCATCAGGTTGTAGTTTCATTTGACCACTGCATTTTTCTCAGAATACCTCAGCTTTTTTATAAATAAACCTTCAATGTGAGCACAAGGTTATAAACAAGAAGTGGAGAATAAGGTATAGACCAGGGGTGGCCAACTCAAATGATCTTTCGGGCCACTTTGGAAATGCATCATAACTCCGCGGGCCACATATAAAATTATATATCCCCATATTAGATTTAGATACACTATAGACATTTTTTTGGAGTGAAAAATTGAAACATAATGAGTTATTATTATTGTGTTTACTATTATTCTTACATGTAAACATAGATAATATAATAATAATAATGATACTAAGCGTACATTGTAAAGAAATATATAGCACTAAAAATTAAATATAGAAAATATATAAATATGAATGAAATAAAAATAATGAAATGAATATATGGATGCACAAATAATGTATTTTTTTAATACATTGGTTTTCACTACTTTGGCCATTATAAAATAAATATATTTTGTAAAAGTGTGATGAATCTCGCGGGCCGGAAAAATGTTCAAGGCGGGCCACATGCGGCCCGCGGGTTGGCCACCCCTGGTATAGACCTTCCTTTCTTCTTCTATTTAAATTGAATTCAATTCTGTCGCTCGTACCAATATACTGCCAGTCATTTTGTAAATTTTCGCATCATTGTATAATCCATTATTCCTCAAATTTTCCCTCGCCCAGATTTTTTTTATAAAATTTCCTTTATTTTATTTTTTTTTATTCAGTTTCATAAAATGGCTTCCTCTTCGTAAATTGAATGAGGAAATAAAAAAATGGGGTGGTCACAACGTATAATCACATTTGCAGTTCTAGACGTACAGTTACGTTTTATTTAATAGGCAGGGGAAAACATTTTCGTTTGTTTCATAACTTTTTATCTTAAGAATATTCTTCATACGTCGTTGAATGCTAATATAGCTGCTGCTAAGGGAATCAGGTGCTTTTATTTTTGTTTGTTTGTTATTGTTCCAATCCTGTTAATTTCAATGCGAAGGTTTTGTTCAGAATCCCAAGCTGTCTTTCCCCTTAGGAATTTTCAGTACAAAATTTTTTTTTAAATTTTTAATCTCTCAGATACGTGCTAAATGTCCCACCCATCTAATTCTCCTTAATTTTATTACCCTAACAGATAAAATATTATCAGAAAGACATCATTAAACAGCTTGTAAAAGGGAAAATAACTTTAAATTGGTCGGAGAGCCAGTTATTATTTCTAAATACGTATCAAATCTGTTCTTGTTACGTCTGAGTTACAGTCCACTGTTTGAGAGAAAGGTGTATACTGTTCCCCGATCTCAATTGTAACTGCGCTGACTCGCCATGTTTGTTATGCATGCGTACATAAAGGAGGAATGATTGTTAATGGTGATAAGGTACAAGTTTCGAATTTGTTACACTTGTTCAACACAATGGACCCCTATATTTGGATCTACGTTGCCAGTCAGAGTGGGTTTGGAACAAGTTGTCGCTCACAAATTTGGTAGGAAGGGCATGTCATTTTAAGTTACCTTAACGCAGCGTTATTTAACTCTTGGAAGCCTAAATAATATTTAAATGTTCAATACGTACCTCATCTCCATGACAAAGATCAGCTGGTTAATATTGTTTAAGAAAATAATCGATGTTTATTCCATGTTTTGGAATAACAACAGTTAACGCCCCAGAATTTCGGTCAATTTTATTATGATTACTGTCGAGTTCTGGAAATTGTGATTATAACCTTACCTACACGTTCTTTTTGTGATTACTTGTTATGTAGAGGTTCTTTTGAAAAGTGTTAAGGTAGCGGTATTTGAAAATACTTTTTTTTTAATAAA